>NC_091456.1:11528949-11828949 GCF_027789765.1 Dendropsophus ebraccatus | reverse complement strand
TTTTTTGGGGTGGACTACCCCTTTAAGGCCATTTTAGGCCCGGTCCTTAAGGGGTTAAAAAGCCATCCCTTGACCCTACTTCCTTATCCAGCTACCGCCCCATCTCACTTCTCCCCTTTGCCTCAAAACTCCTAGAACAGCATGTCTACCATGAACTATCCTCCCACTTTTCATCCAACTCGTTTTTTGACTCCCTGCAATCCGGCTTCCACCCCCACCACTCCACAGAAACTGCCCTCACCAAGTGGCCAATGACCTGCTAACTGCTAAAACCACACGCCAATATTCTGTGCTCCTTCTCCTTGACCTATCTTCTGCCTTCGGCACAGTCGACCATTCTCTCCTCTTACAAATTCTCTCATCCCTTGGTGTCACTAGCCAAGCCCTCTCCTGGATCTCCTCTTACCTCTCCAACCGCACTTTTAGCGTTTCCCACTCCCACACCACCTCCTCTCCTAGCTCCCACACCACCTCCTTTCCTCGCTCCCACACCACCTCCTCTCCTCACTCCCACACCACCTCCTCTCCTCGCTCCCACACCACCTCCTCTCCTCGTCCCCTCACTGTTGGTGTTCCCCAAGGATCTGTACTTGGGCCTCTTCTCTTCTCCATCTATACTTCTGGCCTGGGACATATCATAGAATCCCACGGCTTCAGGTACCACCTCTATGCCGATGACACTCAGATCTACCTCCTTGGCCGGATGTCACCTCTTTGCTATCCAGAATTCCAGAGTGTCTATCGGCCATATCTTACTTCTTCTCCTCTCGCTTTCTAAAACTCAACATGAACAAAACAGAACTTATGATCTTTCCCCCATCTCGCTCCACCCTGCCGTCTAATCTGTCAATCACTATCAATGGCTGCACTCTGTCCCCTGTCCCCCAAGTCCGCTGCCTTGGGGTCACTTTTGACTCTGCCCTGTCCTTTAAACCCCAAATTCAAGCCCTGACCACCTCCTGCCACCTTCACCTCAAAAACATTTCCAGTAACCGATCTTTTCTCTCCCCTGACTCTACCAAACTGCTGGTACATGCTCTCATTATTTCCCGCTTGGACTACTGTAATATCCTCCTCTCTGGCCTTCCATCTAACTCCCTTGATCACCTCCAGTCTATCCTAAACTCTGCTGCCCGACTAATTAACCTTTCCCCTCGCTTTGCCTCTGCCTCTCCCCTCTGCCAGTCCCTCCACTGTCTCCCCATTGCCCAACGTATTCACTTTAAATTGTTGACCCTGACGTACAAGGCCATCCACAACCTGTCCCCTCCGTACATCTATGACTTGATATCCCGCTACCGTCCCTCACGCAACCTTTGATCCTCCAGTGATCTCTGTCTGCACTCCCACCTCATTCGTACCTCGCACAACTGCCTCCAAGACTTTGCCCGAGCCTCCCCCATACTCTGGAACTCGCTACCCCGACGCATTGTATAGCGCTCTGGAATTAAGGGAGCTTTATAAATAAATAATAATAACAATAATAATTATATCAGCATGGAATATTAGTATCAGTATAGTATATTATCAGCATAGTAGCTCGGTATCAGTATGGTATATTCGTATAAGTATGGTATATTAGTATCGGTGCAGTATGTTGGTATCAATATGGTATCTCGGTATCAGTATGGTATAGTATATTAGTATCAGCATGATATCTATCAGCATGGTATATTAGTATCAGTATTGCATATTGGAATCTGTATGGTATCTCGGTATCAGCATGGTACAGTATATTAGTAACAGCATGGTATCTCGGTATCAGTGCAGTATGTTGTCCAAAGTCCAAGTGAAAAAAAGAGAAATCGGAGAGGGCACTCACCCTATAAACGTGATCTTCTTTATTGCATATGAATCGATAAAACTGTACAGGACATATCAGGGCTCAGGCATCGCACGCCACACACCTTCCAAGAATAGGTAACAGCTGGTTCGCACTTGTGCGCTTCTTCAGACCTGAAGAAGGTCTGAAGAAGCGCACAAGTGCAAACCAGCTGTTACCTATTCTTGGAAGGTGTCTTGCGTGTGTGGCGTGCGATGCCTGAGCCCTGATATGTCCTGTACAGTTTTATCGATTCATATGCAATAAAGAAGATCACGTTTATAGGGTGAGTGCCCTCTCCGATTTCTCTTTTTTTCACTTGGACTTTGGACTTGTACATTCTATAAGGAGTTAGTGAGCACCAACCAGTGATCGTTGCTAGTGTATGTGCCAAACCGGCTGCTAATGAGATATGCGGTGATTGACTTATTCCTCCAGCGGTAGTGCCGGTAGTCTTTGTCTACTGCATACATAGAGTGCAGTATGTTGGTATCAGCGCAGTATGTTGGTATCAGTGCAGTATGTTGGTATCAGCATGGTATCTCGGTATCAGTGCAGTATGTTGGTATCAGCATGGTATCTCAGTATCAGCATGGTACAGTATATTAGTCACAGTATGGTATCTCGGTACCAGTATGGTATCTAAGTATCAGTGCAGTATGTTGGTATCAGTATGGTATCTCGATATCAGCATGGTACAGTATATTAGTAAGAGTATGGTATCTCGGTATCAGTATGGTATCTAAGTATCAGTGCAGTGTGTTGGTATCAGTATGGTACGTCGGTATCAGTGCAGTATGTTGGTATCAGCATGGTATCTCAGTATCAGCATGGTACAGTATATTAGTCACAGTATGGTATCTCAGTATCAGTATGGTATCTAAGTATCAGTGCAGTATATTGGTATTAGCGCAGTATGTTGGTATCAGTAGGGTATCTCGGTATCAGTGCAGTATCTTGGTATCAGTGCAGTGAGTTGGTATCAGTATGCTATTTCGGTATCAGTGCAGTATGTTGGGATCATCATGGTATCTCGGTATCAGCATGGTACAGTATATTAGTAACAGTGTGGTATGTTGGTATCAGTGCAGTATGTCGGTATCAGTATGGTATCTCGGTATCAGTGCAGTGTGTTGGTATCAGTATGGTATATCGTATCAGTATGGTATATCGGTATCAGTGCAGTATGTTGGTATCAGTATGGTATATCGGTATCAGTGCAGTATGTTGGTATCAATATGGTATCTCGGTATCAGTGCAGTATGTTGGTATCAGTATGGTATCTCGGTATCAGTGCAGTATGTTGCTATCAGTATGGTATAGTATATTAGTAACAGTGTAGTATGTTGGTATCAGCATTGTATCTCGGTATCAGTATGGTATAGTATATTAGTATCAGTATGGTGTATTGGTATCAGTATGGTATAGTATATTAGTATGAGTATAGTGTATTGGTATCAGTATTATTGGTAGATTAGTATCAGTATAGTGTATTGGTATCAGCATGGTGTATTGGTATCAGTATTATCGGTATATTAGTATCAGTATGGTGTATTAGTATCAGTATTATCGGTATATTAGTATCAGTATGGTGTATTGTTATTAGTATTATCGGTATATTAGTATCGGTATAGTGCGGGGGTCCTCAACTGGTGGAGGCCAGCTGTCCGGACCCCTGGTCAGACCTCCAAACCGCCCCGGATCTGGTCCGTTCCAGGACGGTTAGGAGGTCCCGCTCCCCACCGCACTGCCTCCTGCCCCATAGGCGTACTGTCCTTAAGTTGCAGTACGCCTGTGGGGCTGGGGGCAGTGTCGGTCCGGCCCCCGGCTGATACGCGCTTTCTGGGGACGTCCCAGGGATTCCCCAGCAGAGCGCGCACCACAGACCTCAGTGTATGCCGTCAGCCTGCTCTACGGGAAGTACAGGCCGGCGGCGTACACTGAGGTCACTGGTGCGCGCTCTGCTGGGGAATCCCCAGGACATCCCTACAGAACGCGTATCAGCCAGGGGCCGGGCCGACAGGAGAAGAGAAGACAGGCGCAGCGGGGGAGCGAGGTGCTAGGTGAGTTGGGGTTTGTTTTTGTTTTTTTGTCTGGGGGCCATCTATAAGGGTAGAGCGCACAGGGGGGCTATATACTACAGGGGGAGAGCACAGGGGGGCTATATACTACTGGGGGGAGATCACAGGGGGCTATATACTACTGTGGGAGAGCACAGGGGGGCTATATACTACTGGGGGGAGAGCACAGGGTGCCTATATACTACTGGGGGGACCTCACAGGGGACTATATACTACAGGGGGAGAGCACAGGGGGCCTATATACTGCTGGGGGAGTGCACAGGGGACTATATACTACAGGGGGAGAGCACAGGGGGCTATATACTACTGGGGGGAGAGCACAGGGGGCTATATACTACAGGGGGAGAGCACAGGGGGCTATATACTACTGGGGGGAGAGCACAGGGTGCCTATATAATATTGGGGGGACCTCACAGGGGACTATATACTACAGGGGGAGAGCACAGGGGGCTATATACTACTGGGGGGAGAGCACAGGGGGCCTATATACTGCTGGGGGAGTGCACAGGGGGCTATATACTACAGGGGGAGAGCACAGGGGGCTATATACTACTGAGGGGAGATCACATGGGGCTATATACTACAGGGGGAGAGCACATGGGGCTATATACTACTGGGGGGAGATCACAGGGGGCTATATACTACAGGGGGAGAGCACCAGGGGGCTATATACTACATGGGGAGAGCACAGGGGGGCTATATACTACTGGGGGAGATCACAGGGGGATATATACTACAGGGGAGAGCACAGGGGGCTATATACTACTGGGGGGGAGATCACAGGGGGCTATATACTACAGGGGGAGAGCACAGGGGGGCTATATACTACTGGGGGAGAGCACAGGGGGCCTATATATACTACTGGGGGGACCTCACAGGGGGCTATATACTACAAGGGGAGAGCACAGGGGGGCTATATACTACTGGGGGAGAGCACAGGGGGCCTATATATACTACTGGGGGGACCTCACAGGGGGCTATATACTACAGGGGGAGAGCACAGGGGTGCTATATACTACTGGGGGGAGCTCACAGGGGGGCTATATACTACTGGGGGGAGCTCACAGGGGGGCTATATACTACTGGGGGGAGCTCACAGGGGGCTATATACTACAGGGGGAGAGCACGGGGGGGGGCTATATACTACAGGGGGAGCAACAGGGGGGGGCTATATACTACCAGGGCAGTCACCCCCTTTGTACCTTATATCAAAGGCCTGGTGAGAGAGCGAATACGCCAGTTTTCCCGCTAATAAGCAGCAATTCTGTATGTAAATAGTTGAACGTTTGTGAAAAGTAACAAAACACGTTTCCTACTGATGTTCAGCTCGGACCTTCACCTGACAATAGACCCCGGTAAGCGGACCTTCACCTGACAATAGACCCCGGTAAGCGGACCTTCACCTGACAATAGACCCCGGTAAGCGGACCTTCACCTGACAATAGACCCCGGTAAGAGGACCCTCACTAAAAGTTGTTGAGTACCCCTGCTATAGTGTATTGGTATTATCGGTATATTAGTATTATATTAGCCTCTTATCCTGACAGCCGCTTTCTAGTGAGCCCCTAGCGGCCATAGACGTTACTGCAGCGCTCGGCCTCTTCCTGTGTGACCTCGTTTCCATGGTGACCGCAGTGCACCTGAGCCCTGAGCCGCCGCCGTGTTGGGTTGGACGGCCGTAACCCCGCAATACGACGGAAAAACGGCGGGGCCCGACCGATTCTCCTGCTGTAGCCGGTCACTAGGGCGGCCTGAGCGGAGGGATAGCTACGGACGAGCGTAGGGTGCATCCCCGGGAGGCCTCCCGTCATGCACTGCTTTATTGTGACCGGTAGCTCAGGGAGATAGGAGAGAAGGCGGCCGGAGAGCGGAGCGGGAGCAGCAGGCCGGGGACATGAGCCGGTGATCGCCTCAGCTGGTATGTCTGCCCGTATATGTATGTATATATGGTAGCCGTGTACAGTGATATATGTATGGTATCTGTGTACAGTATATATATATATATATATGTATGGTATCTGTGTACAGTATATATATATATATGTATGGTATCTGTGTACAGTGTATATATATATATGTATGGTATCTGTGTACAGTATATATATATATATATATGTATGGTATCTGTGTACAGTATATATATATATATGTATGGTATCTGTGTACAGTGTATATATATATATGTATGGTATCTGTGTACAGTATATATATATATAAATATATATATATATATATATGTATGGTATCTGTGTACAGTGTATATATATGTATGGTATCTGTGTACAGTATATATATATGTATGGTATCTGTGTACAGTATATATATATGTATGGTATCTGTACAGTGTATATATATATATATGTATGGTATCTGTACAGTGTATATATATATATGTATGGTATCTGTGTACAGTGTATATATATATATATGTATGGTAGGTGTGTACAGTGTATATATATATATATGTATGGTATCTGTGTACAGTGTATATATATATATGTATGGTATCTGTGTACAGTATATATGTATGGTATCTGTGTACAGTGTATATATATATGTATGGTATCTGTGTACAGTGTATATATATGTATGGTAGGTGTGTACAGTGTATATATATATATATGTATGGTATCTGTGTACAGTGTATATATATATATATATATATATATATGGTATCTGTGTACAGTGTATATATATATATGTATGGTATCTGTGTACAGTGTATATATATATATGTATGGTATCTGTGTACAGTGTATATATATATATATGTATGGTATCTGTGTACAGTGTATATATATATATATATATATATATATGTATGGTAGGTGTGTACAGTGTATATATATGTATGGTATCTGTGTACAGTGTATATATATATATATATATATGGTAGCTGTGTACAGTATATATATATGTATGGTATCTGTGTACAGTGTATATATATATATATGTATGGTAGGTGTGTACAGTATATATATACATGTGTGTATGTATATATATATATATATATATATATATGTGCACACATAGCAGATGAGATTTTATATATATATATATATATATATATATATATATATACATATAACCTCATCTGCTATGTGTGCCAGTATATATATCCGGGTTGTGTGAGTAATACCTGCACAAATAAATATATATATATTATATAAATATATAATACTGACCTCATCTACTATGTCTATCCATATATATTTACTATATACACTCACACACTGTCCTCATCTACTATGTATCCAGTATATATGGTATCCGTGTACAGTATATGTGATATATATCTGGGGTGGTGTATGAGTAATACCTGCACGATGCCTCCCATGATGACTGACAGTGGTATATACTATATACACACACATAATCATCTGGTATCTGTGCCCATATATAATATACATACCTGATATCCGTGCATATACATGATAGCTACCTGCACAGTGCCTACCATGATTGCTGACAGTGGTATATACCATATATATACACACACACATGTAATGATCTGGCATGTGTGCACATATATATATATATATATATATATATATATATATATATATATATATATATATATATATATATAATATATGTGTGTATATATATATATATATATATATATATATATATATATATTGCTGATGTACAGTATACATGATAGCCACCTGCACAATGTCTCCCATGATCGCTGACAGCGATATTACAAGAAAAAACTTGTCTCCTGTGCACAGGATAGGGGAAAAGTAAGAGGCTGTGGGGGACCTGACCTCCATACCGATCTCCATATCACCCCCAGGCTTCTGTGATAGGAATAGAGCTGTGGGTACGGCATGTCACCTGTGGCTTTACTCGTTCCTATGGAGCCAACGGAAAGAGCCAGGTCCAGCACTCAGCTCTTTCTGGCACCTCCATAGGAATGAATAATCCCACCGGCCACGTGCCATACCCGCAGCTCTATTCCTATCACAGAAGCCAGAGGGTGATATGGAGATCGGCAGGGGTACGAAGGTTGGGAACTCCCGCGATTTCTTACTTACTTATTTCTTACTTCTCATTCTTCATTAGAAATCTTTGACTCTTCTGACAAAAGAAATGCAACCAAATCTATTGTTCTAATGTGCTTTGTCTTCCATTGTCTTTCATTGGTTGATCTTCTGTCTGATCTTGCTAACATGCCGCTTGTCTAGATCTTGTTTATATCCTTTTGGTATATTATGTGACAGATTTCTGTGCCTTGATCTGGCGCATTTGTTTCGTAAATCTGGGGTGTTGTATCAGTATTGTGGTGCACAGCAAGTAAATGAGGTATAAAGCTCATGTGACACAAAACTAGCCAGGAAGAAGCCAGAAGTGCGGCACAAATGCATAGCGGTACAGCGGTAATAGCTGCGGTTATTTGAGGCAACGTTCTTTTAAATTGACAATAATGCCTGAATGAGGTCTGTCAGGTTTACAGCTGAAAATTATTTTACTGGATTTTAACTGGACAAAAATGACTACAAAGTCCGGGGTCACACTGCATGTTTGCATCACATTCACTGTATACTTTTTCTTTAGAATGTTAAATTTTCTAATGATAGATACGCCTATGAGAAGCGGCAATGAAAAAATTCGAAAAGATTTGGGCTCGCTGGCTGGATACTCCAGGCCTGGCACCTTCGTCACTTACAAGAGGCAGGACCGCTCCCTCCGAGGTGGCCCAATCATAAACATACGCGGGATGTTGGGGTGGTAGACTCTGGGGTTAACTGACTTTTTGTTAAGTGTCTGGATTTATGGTCGCCACAGAGGACACAGAGACTCTTTTCCCAATAATGGTTTTTATTGCATTATGGAATATTAAGGAAGATACAGGTGCCGGCACTGTCTGAATACTGCTCAAACAATGGCTGTGCGCTGGAGTCGGATAAGGGGCTTAAGAAGGTGCACTGATCAATGGCCGCGGTGCTCAAACAGAGACAAGGGCAGTACGATGTGTATAGGTAGAAAAAAGTCCAAACACTCACCGGATGAAATGATCTCTTTGTGCGTTTATTCAGACATCACAGGGAGGGAGCGGTGACAGGGGTGCGGGAGCATGTAGCAGACAACTGTTTCGCGCCTCAGCGCTTTGTCAAGTCTTGACAAAGCGCTGAGGCGCAAAACAGTTGTCTGCTACACGCTCCCCCCACCCCTGTCACCGCTCCCTCCCTGTGATGTCTGAATAAACGCACAAAGAGATCATTTCATCCGGTGAGTGCTTGGACTTTTTTCTACCTATACACATTTTATTGCATTATACTCTTCCCATTTTCTAGACTCTTTACGTCACAAGCCGGATATTGCCAATATGGCTTATGTTCTGTTTACTGTTCTTTTTTGTTGTGTTCACGAGGATTGGACCTGTGCGTTGTCCATCCCCGTAGTTGTTCTTTCTCTTATGGAATAAAAATTACTTTGATTAAAAAAAAAAAAAAGTTAAATTTTAACAGACAGAAAAGCTATGAATGTTACAATCGATTTGATTTTTTGCGGGTGGCGCAATAAAGTGTTGGGCGGCGCGGTGAGGTGCAGGGCGGACTGCGTGGTACAGTGTCAGGCGGGTGGTCTGGAGAAGAGGTGCAGGGCGGGCGGATTTCATGCTGCGGATATGCAACGAAATCCGCTGCGGATCCAGTGTCAGTGCATCCCTATGAGAATACATACTTGTAGTGGGATTGACATCCCGCTGCGAGTATGTATGTTAACCCCCTGCGGGCTAGAGCATACATCACCTCCTCCCCACTCCGACTTGCTTCGGGGGTTCCCGGCGTCTGCTCGTCCCGCTTAGCCAATCAGTGCGCTGCCCCACCGCAGCCACTGATAAGGTAGAATAGGGTAATAGCATCGCTGCGGGTCCTGGAGCTGTACAGCTCCAGGACCCACAGCTACGCTATCTCCTTATCCTGCAGTCCTTGCGGCCTCCTCCACAGACAGGGGACCTCCATGTGTGGCCAGGAGGGGAACGTGTGCCAGGGTGAGAGGAGGAGGAGGGCTATGTGCACTGCTGCCCCTGTCTCCCTCAGTCACCACTCATCTATTCCTGTACTACTACACCCCTCATCTTTACCTGTACTACTACAACCTTCATCTTTACTTGTACTTCTACACCCCTTATCCACTATACCTCCACTATTACACCCTACCTAGATGGAGGCACAAAGAAGATCTCCTATACTATATGGGGGAACAGAGTGACACATATGTGGGAAAACTACTTATAAGGGGGCACAGAGGGGGCTTGTCTACTACATAGGGGCACTGGGAAGCAATACAGTTGTCTCAAACGTCATTAAAAAAGTATGTGACGCTGCAAGGAGAAAAATTTTGTTTATTTAGCAAAAAGAAAAAAATCGAGATTTAAATCGAGAATCGTCCAAAAAATTTAAAAAATCGAGATTTTATTTTTTGCCATATTGCCCAGCCCTACCCCAGTTATTTGAATAGAATTCTGCTCAAACATAACTTAAAATGTTGCTGCCCATGATGAGACTAACAATTTCTTCCATACTTGTATGGAAGTATGGAAGGATTTGTTAAGTCTCACCATGGGCAGCAACATATCAAAAGTTATGTTTGAGCGGAACACGCCTTAAACCCCATAAAAAAACGCACATCCCTTTATTGTTTATAATACTTAAAGGGGTAGTGCAGCGCTCAGAAATTATTCACAGAATAACACACATTACAAAGTTATACAACTTTGTAATGTATGTTATGTCTGTGAATGGCCCCCTTCCCTGTGTCCCCCCACCCTCACCCGTGTACCCGGAAGTGTGGCGCATTATACATTACCTGATCCGTGTCGAGAGCCGTCCGCCATCTTGTGCCAAACGTCATCTTCGGATGGACGGCCGAGTCGCTGCCGCCCGTCCCCCCTCCGCCACGTCACAACTGTGCTCAGCCGTGATTGGCTGAGCACAGTTATGCTCAGCCAATCGCGGCTGAGCATCGGATGATGCTGCATTCGGGACCGCGGCCTGCATTCGGGACAGACGGAGCTGTTCGCCGTCCGCCCGAAGACGTCACTCGCTGAAGATCGGAGACGGGTGTCGGCACGTGACAGGTGAGTATAGCGCACCACACTTCCGGGTACACGGGTGGGGTTGGTGGGACACGGGGAAGGGGGCCATTCACAGACATAACATACCTTACAAAGTTGTATAACTTTGTAATGTGTGTTAGTCTGTGAATAATTCTTTACCGCCGCACTACCCCTTTAATTCTGTAGATATTTAAGGTTCCCCCCATTAGCCTTTTAGTATATTCCAATTCCTTGGTTACGGTTATCATAGTCTATAGCGTACTGTTGGTGAGCATTTGTAGAACAAGTAGTACCTCTGTCCTGCCCTATAGAGGCCACACACATTATATACATATATATCTAATCGGCTGATCCCACTGATGTTGCTGGGGCCGGCTGACCATCTAATGTATATGGCTCCCGAGTCTCCCCTAAAGTTACCTGCTGGGGGGGGAGAGTTATCAGGCATGTTGGATTTTAACTGCCTGAACCTTTTGTTGTCAGTGAGAGAAGCTGCCTCCAAAGTTAGTTGGCTCTAAGCGAATAAAAAATATTTTTTCTTTATAAAGAATGCTTGAAAATGATTCTGGAGTGAATTGAAACGTTGTATCCTGCACCTTATTGATGGAACAAACCACTCCTCACTATATGTTGGTGTGCTGCGGAATCTTGTTGCTCTGTATTTCGGGATCCCCTGCCAAAGGACTTTCTCTGTTCAGCACCCTCTACTTCAGCCTTGGACGTGCGGCTGTTACTCTACTTTCTTTATAAAGTTAGATATCCTTGTAATATATATATAAAGACATTTTTTATTTTTATTTTTTTTTAAGAAAATGTCATTTTATTTATTTAATTTACATTTTTACTTTGGCAGCAGTTAGGGTTGACACGGCCCCTCTCTTGCCACCAATGGTTGTTTTGGGAACTGCAGGGTTGCACAAGCCCTGTCCAGGAACAGCTACATAGTGCTAGTGATACTGATCCTCCACTGGTGTTTGTTGTAATGCATGTTGGTATTAGATTTAAAGGGGTTGGCCATTTTGTAGTATAATTACTCAGTGTATAGTATTAGTGACTGTACTCACTGTATATACTGACAGCAGCTCCCTGTGTACTCACTGTATATACTGACAGCAGCTCCCTGTGTACTCACTGTATATACTGACAGCAGCTCCCTGTACTCACTGTATATACTGACAGCAGCTCCCTGTGTACTCACTGTATATACTGACAGCAGCTCCCTGTGTACTCACTGTATATACTGACAGCAGCTCCCTGTGTACTCACTGTATATACTGACAGCAGCTCCCTGTGTACTCACTGTATATACTGACAGCAGCTCCCTGTACTCACTGTATATACTGACAGCAGCTCCCTGTACTCACTGTATATACTGACAGCAGCTCCCTGTGTACTCACTGTATATACGGACAGCAGCTCCCTGTACTCACTCTATATACTCACAGCATCTCCCTGTGTACTCACTGTATATACTGACAGCAGCTCCCTGTGTACTCACTGTATATACTGACAGGAGCTCCCTGTGTACTCACTGTATATACTGACAGCAGCTCCCTGTGTACTCACTGTATATACTGACAGCAGCTCCCTGTGTACTCACTCTATATACTGACAGCAGCTCCCTGTGTACTCACTGTATATACTGACAGCAGCTCCCTGTGTACTCACTGTATATACTGACAGGAGCTCCCTGTACTCACTCTATATACTGACAGCAGCTCCATGTGTACTCACTGTATATACTGACAGCAGCTCCCTGTGTACTCACTGTATATACTGACAGCAGCTCCCTGTGTACTCCCTGTATATACTGACAGCAGCTCCCTGTGTACTCCCTGTATATACTGACAGCAGCTCCCTGTGTACTCACTGTATATACTGACAGCAGCTCCCTGTACTCACTGTATATACTGACAGCAGCTCCCTGTGTACTCATTGTATATACTGACAGCAGCTCCCTGTGTACTCCCTGTATATACTGACAGCAGCTCCCTGTGTACTCACTGTATATACTGACAGCAGCTCCCTGTACTCACTGTATATACTGACAGCAGCTCCCTGTGTACTCATTGTATATACTGACAGCAGCTCCCTGTACTCTATATACTGACATCAGCTCCCTGTGTACTCACTGTATATACTGACAGCAGCTCCCTGTGTACTCCCTGTATATACTGACAGCAGCTCCCTGTGTACTCCCTGTATATACTGACAGTAGCTCCCTGTGTACTCACTGTATATACTGACAGCAGCTCCCTGTACTCACTGTATATACTGACAGCAGCTCCCTGTGTACTCATTGTATATACTGACAGCAGCTCCCTGTGTACTCCCTGTATATACTGACAGCAGCTCCCTGTGTACTCACTGTATATACTGACAGCAGCTCCCTGTACTCACTGTATATACTGACAGCAGCTCCCTGTGTACTCATTGTATATACTGACAGCAGCTCCCTGTACTCTATATACTGACATCAGCTCCCTGTGTACTCACTGTATATACTGACAGCAGCTCCCTGTACTCACTCTATATACTGACAGCAGCTCCCTGTACTCACTGTATATACTGACAGCAGCTCCCTGTACTCACTGTGTATACTGGCAGCAGCTCCCTGTGTACTCACTGTATATACTGACAGCAGCTCCCTGTGTCCTCACTGTATATACTGACAGCAGCTCCCTGTACTCACTGTATATACTGACAGCAGCTCCCTGTGTACTCACTGTATATACTGACAGCAGCTCCCTGTGTCCTCACTGTATATACTGACAGCAGCTCCCTGTACTCACTGTATATACTGACAGCAGCTCCCTGTGTACTCACTGTATATACTGACAGCAGCTCCCTGTGTCCTCACTGTATATACTGACAGCAGCTCCCTGTACTCACTGTATATACTGACAGCAGCTCCCTGTGTACTCACTGTATATACTGACAGCAGCTCCCTGTGTACTCACTGTATATACTGACAGCAGCTCCCTGTGTACTCACTGTATATACTGACAGCAGCTCCCTGTGTACCTCATAGAGCTAAAATCAGATGGCCGACATGGAGGAGCATGTGACCATGCCCCACCCCCAATGTCATTCATAGGCATATACAGGCTCAGTGGTGGAGACTGGGGGCGGGACATGGTCACATGCTCCTCCATATCAGCCATCTTATGGACAGCCTCATCATAGAGCAGGACAGCCCAGCCTGGAGGAGGGGAATCTAAGTGTAGCTTACGAATACTGAACTATTTTACTATAAAGTAGCTGACCCCCTTTAAGGAAGTTGCCTGTATCAGCAGCTCTGCAGGTGCGGCACAATGTAGCAGTGCGAGTGGAAACTGTCAGTCACTGTTTAGTCTGCTACATCTGCAGCGCTCCTGACACAGACAGCTTCCCCAAGTCTAACATCTATTCTGAGGCTCAGTATGGCTAACACAGCCAGTAGTGATCCCCAATGTCCCCGACTCCCCAATTGTATCTGTTACAAGCAGAAAACCTGGAAAAAGTCTATTTTTTTTCAATGACAATACTGTATCGACCTAAATTTACTATGTACACGAAGGACGTTTTGTCACGAGAAACACTCAGAATCACCTGGATTCCGTTATTACAACATAATACGTGACCGGTCAGATTTGAAAAATAGGGCTTGTTCCTAAAGCTGAAAAGTGGCTGCAGAGTAAGGGGGTAAAGGATTACTAGTTTAACTTTGTTTTATATTATTATACTACTGTATTGGCATTCCCATGCAAGCTAATCCATGATCTGTATAACACTAGGACACAGGCTGAATTTAGGGTAACTATTGGGAGTAACAGTCCATACGCTGCTCCTATATTAAATCCCCATCTGCTGCAGCGCTGGATTTATTGAGCAATGGACATGTCTAAATACATCCAGCATATCTGAGACTGTCCATAGTAGAAACTAAGTCCGCTCTAAGCTGCCATAACTTTCAACTATAATTTACGCCTGTATACAGAAATAAATTGTAACAAATCTGCTGCATAGCAAGGCCATGCCCTCTTGATATAAAGCCGCCATCCCACTCCACTCACACCATTACCAGGCATCCCACAGATAAGAAGAAAGTTGCATCATTTAAATCAGTAGTTTGTGCAAAGATATGGGAAGGCTTGCTGGTCTGCACCAGATGCAACCCTGGTTCTTTTCACCCCCATTGTATACCCTACCTATCAACTGGTTTCAGATGGTTATATAGGTTTGTAGTCTACTTTAATTAAAACATTTTCAGTCTTCCAGTACTCATCAGCTGCTGTATGTCCCGCAGGAAGTGGAATATTCTCTCCAGTCTTACACAGTGCTCTCTGCTGCCACCTCTGTCCATGTCAGGAACTGTCCAGAGCAGCAGCAAATCCCCATAGAAAACCTCTCCTGCTCTGGACAGTTCCTGACATGGACAGAGGTGGCAACAGAGAGCACTGTGTCACACAGGAAAGAATATACCACTTTTGGCCAGAGTACCCCTTTAACCCCTTAAGGACCGCACCAATTGTCACTTTTGCGTTTTCGTTTTCTCCTCCTCGCCTTCTAAGACCCATAATTCTTTTATTTTTCTACCTACAGGGCCATGTGAGGGCTTGTTTTTTGTAGGAACAGGAGTACTTTTGTAATGGCATCTTTCAATCTGCCATAAAATGAATGACGGAACCCCCCAAAATATCATTTTTGGGGGGAATTTGGGTCAAAAAATGTGATCCCGCAAATTTTGAAGGGATTCCTTGTTTACGTAATGCGCTTTCTGATAAAACTGGCATTTTTTTCTTTATTCTATAGGTCGGTCTGAACACAGCGATATGCAGGTTTAATAGATTTTATAATGTTTATTAGCAGTAAAACAATTTTTTGCAAATAGGTATATTTAAAATGGCCCTATTGTGACTCTTATAGCGCTTTTATTTTTTCACCTATGGGGTCATATGGGGCATCATTTTTTGCACCATGATCTCTATTTTTTATTAGTAACATTTTTTTTTAGATCAGACTATTGATCGCTTTTTATAAAAAAAAATTTAAATACATAAAATGTAATTTAAAAAAAGCAATCTCTGCGTTTTTTTTACTGCTTCTTGTTCACGCCGTTAACCGCGTGGGAATAGTAATGTTTTATTATAATAGATCAGACGATTACGCATGCTACAGTATATTATGTGTTAATTAACTTAACTTTTATGTATAAAATGGGAATGACTTTTATTGTGGGAGGGCCTTTGGGGCATTTTTATTAACTTTTTTATTTTAAAAAAAAAATTTACGCATTTTTAGTCCCCTTAGGGGACTTTCATGTTCTTGCATTACATTCCATGCAGTGATCCCTGCTATACCATAGCATAGCAGGGATCAGTGTAATCTGCGATCTTCTGATACAGCCTGCCTGTGGCCTTTGGCCGACTCTATCTGAAGATTGAAGACCTGACTGAACGGAGGAAGGTAAGGGACCTCCGGCAGTCAGGCCATGCGATCGGGACCCCCGCAGCGTGTCGGCTCCGGTCACTTACACTTAAATGGCGGGATTGTGGCGTTTAAGGGGTTAATGGCAGGCGGCAGCCCACCTTTGAGGGTGAGGGCCTGCAGATAGCAGCCGGTCCTCACCCGCTATGGGGCAAGCTCAGTTCATGAGCCCGCTCCATAGCCCGGTACCCCGGTGGGGCGTACATTTACGTCCGCTTGCACCAAGGCCCTGGCTGTGGGGGGAGTAAATGTTCGCCTCATGTTGTTAAGGGGTTAAGGGCACTATTGCACAAAAGGTTTATTGTGTGAAAATCGTTTGACGTTCAAATTGAAACAATAATCTTTCCATGTATATATGCAAGCAATGAGCCAACGACTAACAAAAAGTTGTTAGTGTGTTGTTGATCGCCAACCCTTTGATTGTGGGGGTCACAGTGACCTAGGGGTTAAACAACATGGGGCAGAGATTCCTTCTCTCTTGTCCATAGGAGACAGTCACCCCAGAAGACTTGGCTGCAGACCGAGCACCCGCACCGCCTGCTGTCCGGAGACACTGGCCAGTGGTTTAGGGGTTAAGGGACATCACCCAGAAATAAAGCTGCAATTGGACCTTGTGCTATGATAGACTGTGAGGCATTCTTTTATTGGACCTTAATGAATTGATCAGGGACCCATTGCTGTGACTGTAGCGTCCCTTGTCCTGTGCAGCATCCTCCCTGCAATAACTCTGTATTGTAGCGCACACGGGCTGGACCGCGCTGTCTGGAGATGCAGTGGTGAGGCAGGTTGTATTTTTAGCACTGGGTGGCAATATATTTGATCTCCTTCTGATGTGAGGGAGGGGCAGAGGCTTCCTTCCCAGCCTCCCACCTCTCGTCATCAGTATGCGGGCATAGCCTGGGAATAAAGCATCCAGATTATGCCCCCGGGATGTGAAGGGCGTTTTCCTCCCCTGATCACTAGAGGACAAGGGGCTTGGAGCATCCTCTGTATGACAGCAGGGTGGGGACACGGTGCAGTCTGTCTGCATACATCCAGTGTGTGATCGCCAGTGCTGCACTTCCTCATGAGCTGACCTTCTACACGTGGTGCTGAAACCTACAGGAGGCACGGATATCATCCCACAGAGGTAATGCCATGGATTTCTGATACGCTCATGTACATTTTCTTCATTCAGGTTACAGGAGGGATGTCAGTGGAGATCAGGCCATCCGCATTGCAGATGTAAAACTGTGTCCACACTGGTACCGGCAGGTTTTATCCAGTGTAATGTTAGCTGATACTGTATGTGAATTGCTGTAATATAGTGCGATTTTATACATCCCTGCTGCGCCACCAGTGTCCAAAAATTATTCATTACCTTCTAAATATAACCTCTCCCCCCCCCCAGTTCCAGTACCCATCCTGTCTAGTATTCCTTCTCCACGACCTGTCATATCTAGCACTCCTTCTCCACTACCTGATCCTGTCTAGTATTCCTTCTCTAGTACCTGTCATATCTATGACTCCTTCTCCGCTACCTGTCATATCTAGCACTCCTTCTCCGCTACCTGTCATATCTATGACTCCTTCTCCGCTACCTGTCATATCTAGCACTCCTTCTCCGCTACCTGTCATATCTAGAACTCCTTCTCCGCTACCTGTCATATCTAGCACTCCTCCGCTACCTGTCATATCTAGAACTCCTTCTCCGCTACCTGTCATATCTAGCACTCCTTCTCCGCTACCTGTCATATCTAGCACTCCTCCGCTAACTGTCATATCTAGCACTCCTTCTCCACTACCTGTCATATCTAGCACTCCTCAGCTACCTGTCATATCTAGCACTCCTCAGCTACCTGTCATATCTAGCACTCCTCAGCCACCTGTCATATCTAGCACTCCTTCTCCGCTACCTGATCCTGTCTAGCACGCCATCTCCAGTACCTGTCATACCTATCCCTCCTTCTCTCCTACCTATCCTGCTTAGCACTTCTTTTCCACTACCTGATCTTTTATAGTTTTCCTTCTCCATTACTTGCTCCCATCTCTCATTCCTTCTCTTCCTTCTTCTAGCTGGCTTTGTGAGGAGGCGCGCTCACATGTCCTAAGTAACACTGCCAGGCATCCTGTCATCTATAGCATCCCATCACAGGAATGGCTGCACTTAGAAGAACTGGGTCAGCTTTTATATCTATTACTGTCAATGGAAACGAACAAAGGGTGTAAAGACCTGTCCATATGTCCTCCTTAGGAGGAGGAGGAGACAGTGAGGACATCCATGATGCATCCAGCTCACACAACCTCATCCGCAGGCAGCAGAAAATGCAAAGTTTTGCTCCACTCCACCAAGTCCTTACAGATGGTTTTAGGGCCGGAGATCCCTGTGGGTTATACTGGGTAACATCTCAGGCCACGTGGGATCCATTGTCTCCTGCAGAGATTTCTTGCTTCATCTTGTTTGGGGGGAAAAGTCTGTATCAAAGCGTCTTTTTATTTCTTTTTCCTGTTTTTGTTCATGGTAAAATTCTGGGAATTTACAGCTGTAACTACATAGTGTGTCTGGAGAGCAGTGAATGTCACTTGCACTATTAACCTTCTCCTCCTCACATGAGTATGCAGTACATCAGTTTACAACGTGCAGATTAGTGCATTGCGGAATTATACGCCGCCACGGAGTACGCTGCGTCATTTCCGGATCTTTGCACATTTGCGTCTTTAGACTTTCTTGGGATACTTTGGCTGTTGCACAGATGGCCCTGCTATGGCGGCAAGTTTATTGTACCCTTAGACCAAGCGTAGGGAACCTTGGCTCTCCAGCTGTTGCAAAACTACAACTCCTATCATTGTCCAGGCATGATGGGAGTTGTAGTTTTGCAACAGCTGGAGAGCCAAGGTTCCCTACCTCTGCAGTGCTTGTTGTGGTCAGCTAGGGCTGATCCTTAGACACCAGAAAAATAATCGAATGAGCCAATGAGATATAGAGAACTCAGTATACAGCTCCTGTCTGCTGTCAGTTTACCATTGTTCAGGGACACACCCATAGCCAGAGGCCAGATCTCATGATCACAGTCCCCTCCTGTACTGCCTGCAGATCCTCCCCTGTGTCCAAGAACAATACATGCTTATGATATGTACAGTACCCATAGAGATAGCCTAACAGACAGGATTTGTACAGTACAAGCATAGCGATACCATTGCCATGGGTAAACCGTGCACGGCGCACACGGAGATAACATTATTCCGGCTATAGAGCACTGTTGAAACTTGTCTACTTACTTAGTTTACATAATACATCACCTGATGGTTTACACATTTATTAATGGAATTAGTCTGTATTTACCGAGTCCGCCTCATTTATCACAAGCGTCTACGGGAATAAAGTTCTTTTGTAGCTCACAGGAACCAGTCAGAGCTCAGCTTTCACTTCTTAAAGGGGAATTCCAGCCAATATTCTAACTGATTAGTAGCAGGAAATGGACCAAAAAACATAAATGTGAGTTTTTGTTTTCTATATCCGAAAAGAAAAGATGGAATACGGTAGCGAGATCTTGTAGATTTGGTGCTGGTTACAAGGCTTGGCTGCCATGTCAGGAGGGCCACATGAATATCACTGGATTGTTTGTGTGATTCTTTGCTGCCATCATTAGTCGCCTGCACGTCCTCTATTACAGCCAATGTGTGTGGCCAACCAACAAGGCCGGACAAAAGCAAACAACAAACAAGTGTCTGCTTGTTTGCTGGCCGATTGCTGGCCCTATTACACGGTGTGATGTCAGCATTGTAAGCTATTACAGTCTTAGGCCATGTTCATACATAGTAAGAGACTGGCCGTTCCATGACCCGGCCGGGTCACAGAATGGCTGGTCTCTGGAAAGATCATCCTGGCCGCTACCGGACGGATGCAGTATCGGCCGGATGATCTTTCAGGCTGCAGAGTTCTAATGCGGGCGCATCCGTGCACGCCCGCATCAGAACTCTCCACTGCACACTATCGAGCGAGCAGCCGGAGCCGCTCGCTCCACAGTGTGCACCGACAAGGTTTTCTGTGGCCGCTATTCAATGAATAGTGGGCGCAGAAAACTGACATGTCAGTTGTTTGCGGCGCCACTAGGGATCCCGGCCGGAGTGTATACTATGTGTGCAAGGTAACGTTTTTTTTTTTTTATAATAATCACGGCCATTGTTGTGCTGTGCAACAACGGCCGTAGTTTTATGAAAAGATACATAGTGTGAACATAGCCTTAGGGTGCACACATACAGGGTCTGCAGCAGATTTGATATCAATGTACAGTAACTAAATAACTGAACACAGGATCACATCTGCTGTGGATCCTGTACATGTGAACGCACCTTAAAAGGAGAACCCCTTCCCCCCCAGCACTGCATCTCAATCCACAGACCCCCACTGGCCTCCGGAATCCCCCAACACCCCCCCCCGCCTGATGGGCCAGTTGGGGCCCCACAGCAGTGCATCACCGCTCCTGGATGGAACACTGCTGCAGTCAATGACTGGCTGACCAGGCCCTTCCCCCTGGGTCGTGACAACACTGGAACCTGGGAAAAACTGGAGCCTTCCAGCCATTGCAAAAGTACAATTCTTATCAGGCCTGGACAGCTAAAGCTTTAGCTGTCCAGGCATGATGGGAGTTGTAGTTTTGTAACAGCTATGGGACCACCAGTTTGACACCCCATGGTATAGATGGGAATGGGTAGTGGTACTATTCATAGTAGTATAAGGTGTAAGGGTCCATTTACACAGAAAGATTATCTGCCAAAGATTTGAAGCCAAAGCCAGGAATGGATTTGAAAAGAGGAGAAATCTCAGGCTTTCCTTTATGACCTGTTCTCTGTTTATATTCTGTTTCTGGCTTTGGCTTCAAATCTTTGGCAGATATTCTGTCAGATAATCTCTCTGTGTAAATGGACCCTAAGCTGACTGCCATTGCCTCACTACATACTGATTATAAATCATGACTCACACCTATTATGGATCATTATAAATCAGATCACTTATTTCCGCTAAATAACATGTAATGGACAGCAGTGTTACAGAGCAGGTGAATTATGGAACAGGCGGTGCAGTAAGAAGACGTGGGCAGATAATATGAATAATGTGCTATACATCAGGATAGGATACACCCAGGAGCTATAGAACATGTATGGACGATTAGTTATTGGTATAGAAATGCCTATTTGGTTCCTGTGACCGGTTATTATAGTATAATACTACAACAATTTCTCTTATAATGCATAATGGGAGAGCACATGACATATCTGTTATATAAAGGTCTGTTTTTTACCCCCTCCAGGCTGACATCTCCATCTCTCTTTCAAAGCGATCAAGATGGCCACTTCTAACCTGGAAAACCAATTACAGAGTGCCCAAAAGAACCTGTTGTTTCTCCAGCAGGAGCATGCCAACACACTTAAAGGGTTACACACTGAAATCCGCCGACTACAGCAACACTGCACAGGTAAGAAGGAAATCCCTCTATAGTTCTAGGATAAAATAGACTGATCACCCAGCTAGAGAGGGTGGCAGGATTAGGACGCACCATACCTAGCAAATACATAACGTCTGATGTCAAGTTTTTCTAAATGCTTATATGCAGTATGAAAGCGCAGGGTGTCCACCATCATTTAGGATTTCATTGGCTCTTTACATGTTCTTCAGACATGGGTTGGCTTGTTAAGGCCCTATTCCGTGGAACGATTATCGTTCATAAACTCGCTCCAAGGACCACTCGTTAACGATAATCGCTTCGTGGAATTGGTGTAAACGAGCAAACGACAAAGGCGAAATCGTTATACTGTCGTTCAAAACTGTTTTTCAGCATGTCGAAAAAAAGTCGTTGGTCTTTGAAAGGTAATTCGCTAATCGGTTCGTAAAATTAGAAATCTTTCAGTCGTTCGTAAAAAGGTTTAAAAAAAGTATTTGTGTCGTATGGTCATGATCACCCCGGCGAACGTTTTAAATGATCATGTAACGACCGCAAAATAATCGTTACACTACATATATCGTTCACGTTATGGGTTATCGTTCCCTAAAAAAAAAAAACGTTAAGTGCTCGTTAACGAGCGGTCTTTGGAGCGAGTTTATGAACGATGATCGTTCCGTGGAATAGGGGTATTAGGTGTGGACAACCCTGAAAACTACAGGTAACCAGTCAGCTGTTTCATGCTGTCTCAAGAACTGGCAGCATTAAAGGAGTATTCCTATCACCAAAAGCTGGACCACGCTGATCTGGGGGGGGAGGGGGTCCTGATGCTTTGCGCTATGATTTACATAGCGTCTCAGACCCCGGGAGAAGTGTCCACGGGGGCTGACTTACCTCATGCTTCTTCCCTAACATGGATGGAAAGGTCTTTCCCTATACTCACATGAGAGAGACCTTTCCTTCGACCTTAGTCACATGGGGGGGACTCACTGGGGCATTTTAAAGTGTTTTTTTGCCATCCGGAAAATGAGGGAGCAGTGATGGTTTGGCCCTTTCACAGATTCCCCCTGTACGTCCATATTCCTATACACCAAATGTACAAAGATCTACAACCCAGCCCCCTTTACTGTAATGGATCGGTGTACCATTTTCCTGCAGAGAAGATGACTGGGAGGGCCTCAGGGATCGAACCCCCACCAGTCATAATGTTGCGGTATATCCTAACCATATGCTGCAACGTTACAAGATGGAAAAACCCTTTAGGGGCAGTGAAAGTTATAAATCATTTCATATCTAACACTCTGTTTTCTGTTTCCACAGATCTGACCTATGAACTGACGCTCAAAACTTCCGATCAGACAGGTAAATATCTGTAACGTTGTGTTTTGATTATTATAAGAATTTTGCCCATTGCCTCAATTTGACTTGGGAAAGAACAAGGCAGACTTTTTTTTTTCTTATTATTCAAGCCAAATCTTATATACAAGTACAGGGTCCTTTTACACACACAGATAGCTGGCAGATTATTGAAGCCAAAGCCAGGAATGGATTTGAAAACAGGAGAAATCTCAGTCTTTTCATTTATGACCCATTCTCTGTTTATAGTCTGTTCCTGGCTTTGGCTTCAGAAAGCTGTCAGATAATCTGTGTGTGTGTAAAAGGACCCTAAATCAATGAGAGGTTCCAGTGCCAGTGCTTTGCTGGTCTTTTCTTTCCTGGAGTAGTGATGTGTTGCTCATCCAGAGGGCCACTAGAGCCAGTCACTAGCCTCGGCTGTAACAGTAGCATACAGCAGGAATGGGGGAACGTCCGACCCCCCAGCTGTTGCAAGACTACATTCCCATCATGCCTGGACAGCTGAAGCTAAAGCTTTGACTGCCCAGACATGATGGGAATTGTAGTTTTGCAACAGCTGGAGGGCCGAAGGTTCCCCATCCCTGGCATAGGGCATGAGACCACTAAAGCCAGCGATATACTGTAGTGCTCACATGGATGCATCTCATTATCATCGGTCCAGAGAAATAAACAAAACCTTGTAGAGACCATCGGAATATCAGCGCTGGAGAGTCAGAGGGGTTTATCAAGTAACTTATACCCTTCACCACAGTCAGCTTCTTTTATTTTACTCTTTGCAAAAGGAAATATACTAATTGTTTTTTAGCCACAAGAACTATTGGAACCTAAGACCTGTACAGTTCAGAATTTACACAGGGTTAGTAATATATAAGCTGTTTGATAGTATACTGTATTTGGCCTCTTTAGTACAATGCAGCAAGGACTGTATAAATGTAATATACAAGTTAATGTGATTGGAGGGGCCGTAAATCAATCGCCAAATTGGCCTAATCGAGTGTAAGAATATTCCCGGTGTCTTTTCAGTGACATGTATTGTAGATCATTAACCATCAGCTATAACAGAGCAATAAGCAAAGAATCCCCCTGCTGTTTTCTGGAGACATTAAGGCAAGGCTATCCCTTTAAGTGTCACTAAGCAGCTGATCCGCTCCTCTCAGCTGCCTCCCTACCCTCCATGCACAGTTCCCTGCGGGTTTCAGAAGACAGATTTACAGGAGGTATAAATGTTTCCTGTAATCCCGTTACAGCCTGCATTGATGGGTCAGACTTAAATGTGAAAAACCGGACCCTTGAACACGGAATGACCTCTTCTTATTGATTTATTGGCCATTAGTGTCCTTGAGCACGTGCACTCGGCCATGTTGTGCTCTGCTAGCAGACTGAAATCTGAGCTTGGAGACGGATACACATACTGCAGCTTCATAAATGTTTTATTATTTCTTATGGTGCATGGACTAAACCATGTTGTACGGTGAATGGGGGGAGATCTCAAAGTCATGTCAGCAAGCAGGATGTGGGGTTAGATATCATTTTCCTGATTCAAAGGTGTTCAGTTTAATGCAAATGTGTTCAAATAATCAGAAATAAGAATGACTGTGTCTGGATAACAGGGTATTTTTTAGTCTATGATGGTAAAATATCACCATTATCAAACAATCACATATTGTCTAAAATTGGTCCCGCTGGGTTTCAGACCAATATCTGTATCGGGATGGTAAGTCTATGAATTATTCTAGGTCCTGGTAATATTAGCATCATGGCTTTCCTCCTTAAAGGGAACCTGTCCCACTAGAGATCGGGGCATAAAGCACCCAAGTCCGTAATAAAGTTTCTCATACTTACCCTCTCTGTCCTGGTGACGAGCTGGAAGCCGGCCGCATTGCAGAGAAATGCCTGCTTCTTTTCTTTGCGCACATTATGCTAATGAGAGATGAGTCCGACATCTATAGGAAATCTATGATGTCAAACTCTGGCTCTCCTGCTCTTTCAGAACTACAATTCCCATCATGCCTGGACATCTGAAGCTTTGGCTGTCCAGGCATGATGGGAATTGTTATTTTGAAAACAGTTGGAGGGCCTGAGTTTGACACCCCTGATATAAAGGATGGGCAAAGGCATTAACACTCGTCTCCTTATTGGATGCTAGAGCCGCCACCCAGAGCAGTGCCGGAGACACGGAAAGCCTTGCAACGGTCGTACAGAGCCATAATAAAACACACATACCTCATTTTATATAACTCGGTAAGAAGAAAAAATGGTGATGTGTGGTAGTGCTGGATATGGAGGTACACAAAGCCAGCAACATGTGGTATCCATGAAAGAGAAGTTTGAAGGGGTTATCCAGCGCTACAAAAACATGGCCACTTTCTTCCAGAGACAGCACCACTCTGGTCTGCAGTTCAGGTGTGGTTTGCAATTAACCTTTATTGACTTCAATGGAACTGTTGCAAAACCTGCACCCAATCTGGAGACAAGAGTAGAAGAAAGTGGCCATGTTTTTGTAGCCCTGGAGAACCCCTTTAACATACTGGTTTCCCCCTCCCCTTACACACCACCAGAATGGTAATGTTATTTTTCCATGTATTTCCAGGGGATAGCTTTTCGAGAAGTGATGAGCTCAGGAGAAAATGCGAAGAACTGGAAGCCCAGCTAAAAGACAAAGAAACCGAGAACAATGAGCTGATAAAGGAGCTGGAGCAGAAAAATGCAATGATAATGGTGCTGGAAAATACCATCAAGGAACGAGAGAAGAAATACTTGGAAGAACTGAAAGTTAAAAGCCATAAGCTCAACATGTTGTCCAGCGAGCTGGAGCAGAGAGCTAGCACTATTGCATATCTTACATCCCAGCTGCATGCAACCAAGAAGAAGCTGCTGAGTACAAGCGGGGCCCCCGACGCTGCTCCTCCAGGGAGCCCAGTAATGTCCTCCTACAAGCCATCTCCTCCAAAAGAAAAGTTACCCGAGACTCCAAGGAGAAGGATGAAGAAAAGCTTATCCACGCCCCTTAATGCTGACTTTGCAGAGGTTTACAGGCTTGGCGCAGATGGTCGTAAGATAATGTTGCGTGAGCCTGTGGATGCGATGCCCGATCCTACCCCATTTTTACTGGCAAGGCAGTCGGTGGACACACAGATCATCAAAGAGCGCCCACTGGTTATCCCTCCCATCCGCTCTGACTCTAGTAGTCCAGCTAAAGAGAAGAAGCAGAAGGCCCATGTTGGGGTTGCCCATAGGATCCCACATGCAACCTCTGTCCAGAGTCAGCTCGTACCCCAGCCAGAAGTGGAGACCCTAGCGGTGGACCAGGTCAATGCAAGCAAAGTTGTTAGGAAGCACTCAGGAACTGACAGAACTATTTAAACCTAATATTATCCACTCACTGATAAAACTCTACCAATGATAATGACGACAAGGCTTTTTATGCACTACGGTACTTCTCCAGTAAATACAGACTGTAGATTTGATTTCCTTTTTATTTTTACAATTACTTGATCTCCCTGCATGCCAAATATATCACTTATTGATACCTGATACACAGCCCTGAGCTCCTAATGGCAAGTTATTCGATATCAGCCTGTGTAAAGCTTGCTCCAGACCCTCCACAACACTAACCAACTAAGCTGACAAAAGCACAGACCTGCGGCACTACTAACACAGCAATACCAGTGTGGAAAGCAGCAACCTGGATGAGGCTGGTCACACATACCGCTCTGTACACTGTATAACAATGCCTTTACCGGCTGAACGTCAAATCACTAAATAATGTATATGTCTGATCAATTTAATAAGACCCTTTTACTCAGTCAATGGTGGTGTTTAGAGATTTCATTTACCCATAATGTCCCATGCTTTAATCCAATTATGTGTGTGTATATATATATATATATATATATATATATATATATATATATATATATATATACATATATATATATACATATATATATATATATAATATATAGATTTATTTTTTTTAAATGTCAGCAGTTGAATATCTCTTCACAAGAGAATAGAGGTCATGCAATCTATGTACATTAGCAGTGCTCTATACTGAAAATATAATAACATGACAGCATAAGGCATGAATCTGTTTGCTTTGCATTACAATAATCCTATTTATGTAAAGCTAAATATCAATCTGGGGTTTGTAATTATAACATAGGTTGAACTTGATCGACTTAGTGACTCTAGCAGCTGGTTAGACTGATCTAACCTGTTGTTAGATTCTAATAGGGCAGGGACAAGGAGTACAGCTATACCTTTATTCAGTAGGTGGGCTGCCCCATTACTGATAACTTTATTATTCTTCATAGGAAAATGAGGCAGCTTGGTGCACTGGGGGCGACCCTGTAGCCCTCAGCACACCAGTCCGCCTGTCTACTCCTGCAGCATGCCTCATATGAATAAACATAAGGGTGCTCTGCAATGATGTCACTCTCTGTCACTGTGTATTGTAGCTGTTGCAGTACTACATTTCCCATCATGCCTGGACAGCTATACCCAAAGCTTTAGCTGTCTGGGCATGATGGGAATTGTGGTTTTGCAACAGCTGGAGGGCTGCAGTGTGGAGACCCATGGTCTATAGCATTGAAGGGTAATTCACACAGTAGCTCCACATTCAAGGATTCTGAAAAACCCTCAATGAGTGCATAATTGCCTGATCTGAGAACTTAAAGGGGTAGGGTCCATTTACACAAAGATTATCTGACAGATTATCTGCCAAAGATTTGAAGCCAAAGCCAGGAATGGATTTGAAAAGAGAAGAAATCTCAGGCTTTCCTTTATGACCTGATCTCTGATTTCTAGTCCATTCCTGGCTTTGGCTTCAAATCTTTGGAAGATAATCTGTCAGATAATCTCTCTGTGTAAATGGACCCGTATTCCCATCTTTTAGACATGGGCACTGGGCCCTCTTCAGCCTGTTTGCAGCTGCCGGAGGTGTTTGAAAGCCAAGAACAGCTGAAGCATGGGAGTTACGCAATTTGCGCAATTCCTATTGACTTTAATGGATGTTGTACAAACAGTATGGGCCAGTGTACTATCCTGTTTAAATACCACAAGTACATAAACAGTGGAGCTTTCCGGCCTTCTCTGAGGCAAACAGGCTGGAGGGGGTCTGGAAGCCATCTTTACAAGATAGGAATACTCCTTTAATTCGTTGACGCTACATCTTTGTCTACAACTGAGCAAACAGCTTATCATCTGTGTGCCAGGCGTTGGCACCCCAGCAATCTATTGATGACAACCTGAGCGTAGGCCATTAATATGCTGTGATAGGAAACCCTCTTTAAATGTGCCCATGCCCATTGTCCTCGTATGCTGAAAATGCAAGGACTTTTTGGGGAATTTTTATATATTTTTTCCCTTTTTAGATGTTCTCTCTCTCTCTCTCTCTCTCTCTCTATCTATATATATATATATATATATATATATATATATATATATATATATCAGTTTACATAGGATAGAAATACAATTTTACTATGAGATACGGAAAGTAATTATGTATTTTACCTTCACAAGTCAAACTAGTCACATACAGCAGGCGTCAGATCTCATCAGGACAATGGCAGGTATCACAATCCAATTTATTTTCAGATCCGCAACAAATACAGATTATGGATGCATTATGGACATTATTTTTTTGCGGATTGGGGACATAATATATATAATATATATTATGTGAATGAGGCTTTACTAATCTGTGTTGGCTAGCAACATCTATCACACCTCACTGGAAGAGTTTCTGTCAGATTTATGGAACCAATTATATGAGTTATAAGTGTACTTTTATCATAAAAAAAAACTTTTGACATGTAATAGTCATGTTTTTCTAAGCCTTTAAAACCCTTTAAGTTGGTCACTGGTAGTATGTGTTGTGTGACAGATCTGGCAATACATCATGGTTTCCATTACGAGTGGAATACATAACGCAAGTGTGAATTAAGCCTTACCTAGCTAAAATGCGTTCTTTACTCTGAACAACCCCAATATAAACACATATCTACTGCATGAAGTCTTATAAAAGATGCCTATGGCCCTCTCTGATCCATTGTTGGAATTCTTCTATGCATAGAATACCCCCTGAATCAAGGAAACGTCACTACTGTGAGTATTTTCTGTGGGTAGTCTGTACTTGTCCTGCCAAAAATGCTACAACAGTGACTTTTCATGGTGCCACTTTATTTAAATTCCCAGATTCTACCCCCAGAGCATAATGTGTTTTGGTAAAATTCCACTTCAGTTTCATACTGACAAACATATGTGTGAATCCAGCCCTAGGCTATGTCCCCACACAGTATTTTTGTTCAATATTTAAGTATTTTTCAGCCAAAACCAGGAGTAGATTGAAAACACAGAAAGACTATGTTCACACACTGCTGAAATTGAGTAGATGGTCGTAATTTAATAACAAATAACGGCTGTTATTTCAAAACAACAGACGTTTTCTGCACCCCCCTGCCAACAAGTGCAGGTCTCACCAGATTAACTAAGTGTGCGTCTCTAGGTAAATTTGGCGGTGTAGATGGGGCTTTAAGACCAGTATATTAGTATGACGGTCTTTAAAAATCTCCCCCATTATTTATAGGCGCTATTCAGAGGTTCCACTCTGTTACGTTCTGTGTTGGGTCATATTGTAGATTGTGCAGAAGAGTGGAGCAGCGACTCATAGCAACTAATTAGATTTCAGCTTTAATTTTTTTCAGAATCTTTTTAAAAAAAATTAAAGGGGCTATGGGATTGGTTGTATTTTGCAACTGCTCCACTGTTGTTCTAAAAGACAACTTTTAAACTTGCAGCCCTGTGTCAAATTAGCGTGGCGTAGAGTATCTGTGCCCTAGGCCTGCAAACGCCCCTCCATCCCTCCTCCTTGCTGTCTTCACCATTAAGAATGCCCCTGGGCAGGATCTCTCCTGATCACCCCTTGTCTGAGCACCGTCCAACACATGTGCGGTGTTCAGACAGGTGATGAATAGGAGAAATCCTGCCTGAGGCACTCCTTATGATGGGGAAGAGGGACTCTTGGCTATGGCAACTTGACACAGGGCTGCAAGTTCAAAAGTTGTTTTGTAGGACAATATCTGCATCACCTGCTAGACAGACCCCAGAATAGTTGTGGGTACAGAGTCGCTTTAAATATGTTGAATTTCATAATGCCCAATCCTTTGTTCTCAGGTGAGATAAGCCATGACAGAGGGGACTGGCAGCCTCTTATTCTCCTCTCCCTATTGGGGACACATGGATCCTGAACTGAAGCAATACTTGTAGTACAATATATTCTATGGAAAATGCTCATTTGCTGCAAGCAACCAAAACAGAAAACAGATCAATAGGCGCACCCATATGCTGCAAGCGGACTCAGACACACTAAATATTTGGACATTTGGCAAATTATGATGCTGCGGGTTAGTGCCAAGATCCAGAACCTTACATTTATCCTATGTCCTAGGGGGAGTTACACTGGGAGAGTCGCTGATGGAGAAGGATCTGGGTGTACTCATAGATAATAGACTACAGAACAGCACACAATGTCTGTCAGCTGCTTCTAAGGCCAGCAGGATATTGTCATGTACTGTATATACTAGGCCTGGACTCTGGGGACAGGGATATAATATTACCGCTGTATAAAGCTTTGGTGCAGCCTCGTCTGGAGTATGCCGTTTAGTTCTGGGCCCTTTACCATGAGAACAGTAAATCTGTGGAACAGTCACCCCAGGATCTGGTCACAGCAAAAACAGTGGAGGCTTCACAACAGGAGAGACAAGTTCTTAGGGGGAGATTTATCAAACTAGTGTAAAGTAGAATTGTCTCAGTTGCCCCTAGCAACCATTCAGACTCCACTTTTAATTCCTCACAAACTTTGGAAAATAAAAGGAGGAATCTGATTGGTTGCTAGGGGCAACTGAGACAATTCTACTTTACACCAGTTTGATAAATCTCCCCCATTGAATTTATCCATCATCCATCCTCTCCCTTGGTTGAACTTAATGGACATGTGTCGTCTTTATACCTTTCTATGCAAATATGTGTATGATGGGGAGGTCAGAGCTGTAACAATGCAGTGAAGAGGAAAAGGATGGTGGATCTCATTATTGCGGCGCTGCTCGAAGAATGTCTCCAAGATGTCCCAGTATAGCAGACATACGTATAAAAGTGGTAAAACAAAGCTACATAAAGACACCTGTAACTAAATAAATCAAAAATGTATACAGATGAGGCGTTACTTCCCTTCACCATGATGGGACGTAACTCCCCGACACGCGTCATCTGTATACATTTTATTTTATATAGTTATATGTCTCTTTATGTAGTTTTGTTTTACCACTTTTACACGTAAACAAATCTATGTGCTATACTGCAACATCTTGGCGACATTCTTCAAACAGCGCCGCAATAAGGGATCCATCATCCTTTTCACTGCATTCACCCGGATGGGCCCCGAACCTTAGGAGCATCCCAGACCTAGGATCATCAGGCCGGCAGCTCCCCTCTATCCCACGTACCCCTTTAGGGGTGACATGCATCAAGTCTAAGGGGCTATAAGGTGAGAGTTTACTGCACTCTGTTTGGAGTCTTCACACCACAGGATTACATGAGGCGCTGTTTCTCTTTTTGCCCGTCTCTAGCGCTGTAAGATATACGATCTCCTTTAATGTAACCATCACTACAATAATAAATACAATTACAAGCCACCATGTATTCAACTGTTTATATCTGCATTTATATAAATGTATAAACATGTAACAAGAAAATATATTATCATCTTTTACCATAGTTGTTTCTATAAAAACAGTCTAATCGGAGTTAAGTGTAAGGCATACGCCTTGCAGCACCCAGTGCGAGATGTGTTTGGTTGTAAAGAGATCCGCCTCAAACACCAAACCAACCCCCATAGCATTTCTCCTCATTGACGTTGTGTAAACCGGGGTCCGAAACGTATTCTGAAAAACACAACACAACCTGTAAGTCCGATCTATCCAATAACAATCAGGTATTCTTTGTCCTACCATAGGGCTATGTACCTGGAGTTTAAGGCGATGAGCTTCGATTGGGATAACCTTTAGGACAGGCAGCTCCACTACAAGGACTTTGGGTTTACTTTTAATTAAACATGATTTCTCAATATCCCAGTCAGCTCCTTCCAGGTAAAGGCCAGAAATAAAGCATCCTGCACAAAGGACAGAAGTACAGTAGATTTTCATACCTAGATTCTGAATTTACACAATACGCAATAACAATACATTCTTATCAAATCTGTTTATTAGTTATAGGTTAGTGCGATAGATAGACAGACAGACAGACATAGATAGATAGATAGAGAGATAGATAGATAGGAGATAGATAGATAGATAGATAGATAGATAGATAGATAGATAGGAGATAGATAGATAGGAGATAGATAGGAGATAGATAGATAGATAGATAGATAGATAGATAGATAGATAGATAGATAGATAGATAGATAGATAGGAGATAGATAGATAGGAGATAGATATAGAGAGAGAGAGAGAGAGAGATATAGAGAGATAGATAGATAGATAGATAGATAGATAGATCTTCAGTAACACTGGCCATTCTGTGATCCGGGCAGATCACAGAATGGCCGGTGTTATACTAAATGTGAACATGGCCTTACTATATAAAGAATACAATTGCCTCAAAACACCATTAAAATAGCATCGGAGGCACCTGCAAGGAGAAAGGTTTTTTTTTTTTTAGTCACTAAATAAAATTTTTAAAAAAATTTCGAGATTTAAATCATGAATCGCCCATAAAATAAAAAAGAATCAAGATTTTATTTTTTGGCTATATCACCCAGTCCTATTCCCTGCCACTGCTGGTCTGCTGTAAAACAGTCAAGATGTAGCTTTATGGGCACTTATAAATGAGGTAACTGCAAAACAATGCCCTGAACAATCTTTTTTTATTGGAAATATTCCTTTTAAGGGTGCGTTCACACCTACAGGATCTGCAGCAGATTTGATGCTGTGTTCAGTTATTTAAATGAAATCTGCTGCAGAAAATCAGCTGCAGATCCTGTAGGTGTGAACGCACCATAAAAGTAGGATTGTTCCAATAATATAAGTAATAACCACTGCAAATTAAAACAATGACAGCAAATTGGAATTCCCAATATCATTTCTAGGGGAAAGTATAAGTGTTATTCCTCATCATCCTACAGCAGCACAATAGAGTTTGTGCTGCCTATAGACTGCAGGGAATGAAAATTTTGGTTTTATGAGTGGAGCTTGCAGTGTGAGGGCCTACACCTCCTCAGATGGCCAGAACCTATTTAGTTAAAGTGGTCAAATATAATCAGTAATTTTTACCTTGTCCAGGTCTCTTGGTGACCTCTTCAGCTGTACGGAATTTTGTAACCTGAGTGTACAATGTAGAACGGTCAAGTGGCCAGCCATTCTTTCTGCAGGTGGCTTGAACAAGAGCAGTCAGGTAGGACTCTGGGATATGTAACCCGGATAGCCACATGACATTTGGCTCACCCTCATTCACCTGCCAGAAAACAGATGATCATAGTTATTAGGTTACCTCAAGAAACGTATGGACTGTATAAACTGAATGCAGGCAGGAAGATATCCTTCAGTAACCTTTCTCTCATCACAGAGTCATTGTGGTGTATAGTGTGATGGTGTATGTCACAAGCATCTATGTTATAATATGCAAGTACGTATACAGATAGTAATACTCATACTCCAGTACATCCGGAATCACACAGTGACTAAGGTCCAAAATGTTCATCATACCCATGTTGTATACTGATTATAGCGGCTCCTGAAATGGATCATCCAGTTTCCCAAAGACTTCAGTGTATCGGGAGCCAGTTTTCTCCATATACTTGGAATCTGCCCATTAAATAGCGCTCGGGCCACCTCATCTAACTCATTGCTCATTCCAACTTCACCAGCCAAAGCCTACGGGCAGAAACAAAAAGAAGTTATTAAATGGACACAAAGTGCTCTTCTACATACACACATGAACAAAAATGTTTGGTTGATGAAATAATTAAAATCTGAGAATTATTATTTTTATTTATGGCAATTATTGGCATTAGAGATGAGTGAGACATAAGTATACTCGGATAGCTGGGCATTTGTATACTGGTGGCTGACAATATGATGCTGGCCTAGGGAGTCCTGGAAAACATGAATAAAGCCATAAGCCATAGGCCATATCCATGATTTCCAGGACTCCCTAGGGCTGCATCCATCTTCTTCAGCCACCTAACCAAATATCAATCGATCAGACTCAAGCTTGAGTGTCGCTCATCTCTATTTACCATATCAAGGCCAGGCCCATGCGTGGCTGAGGCATATTTACCATCAGTCGGTATGGTTGTTATACTGGGTTACTGGTGGCCACGTGAGTCTGCAAAGCTCCATCGATTTATAGTAAATCTGCATGTCGATGTGGTTATGGCTAGAGATGATCGAACATCGAAAAATATTAGGTTCTGTCGAACTTGAACCTTGTTGAACCTTCTGAATTTGATTCCCGATGCCTTCCTGGTCCCGGGTACTGCCTGAAATTCCGGGATACAGCCTAGGTAATAGGCTGTCTCTAGTTGTGGCTACAGATGAGGGCAACCCAATCATGCAGCATTTGATTACCGATGGCTGAAGAAGTTGGATGCAGCCCTGAGGCAGCCTGGAGAATATGGATACAGCCATAAGCCATTTCTGTGTTTTCCAGCAATCCTTAGGGCTGCATCCAACTTCAGCCACAGCTAATGAAATGCTGCACGCTTGAGTTGTCTTCATCTCTGATTGTGACCACATTGCTGCCCCACTGCTCCTGCTATATGGGAACCCAGTGTTGCTTCCAAACTGGGAAATTAAGTTTTAATGTTTCTATAGACCAGAACGTATAGCAAGAACACAATGTTGCCATAGTTCCAGCTCATCGCATCGCAACTACAATGTCTAAACCCAACGTGTAATGTGTTTTCATAGTCCAAAAACATAGCCAAGTCTTCAAAATATACAGTATAGCAATATCCCAACACTAAACTTCATCCTGTAAGTGATATAACAGGGTGACGGCTGGATCCCACCATGCGGACCCTGTACTTACCCTCTGGAGTTCGGCCAGAGACCTGGACATCCGTACGATCAGCTTGTTAAACCTCTCCAGCTCCTGCAGTAACACCACTGTGGTTGGGGAGATTTCCAACCCAAAATTTTTCCTAATTTGATCAAGATCAAAGACCTGCGGCAACTTGTTCTCAATATCCTTAGCCACCTGCCCGATGTACTCGTCCCGGCTTATACCTGTGCCCGATTCACCTGTACAAATATTAAAGTTACGTTTTACAAGTGGCAAAAATATTAATATGGTTAGTTGTATGCTACTCAGGGGCTGGGAAACAACAAATGGTGAATGTACATAGGTATACAATTACCATATATATACAGTCACATAGAGCACCAGTTATACAATTACCATATATACACACAGGCACATATAGCACCAGTTATACAATTACCGTATATACTCAGTTGCATAGAGCACCAGTTATACAATTACCGTATATACTCAGTTACATAGAGCACCAGTTATACAATTACCGTATATACACAGTCACATATAGCACCAGCTATACAATTACCGTAAATACAGTCGCATATAAAGCACCAGCTATACAATTACTGTATATACTCAGTCACATAGAGCACCAGTTATACAATTACCGTATATACAGTTGCACATAGAGCACCAGTTATACAATTACCTTATATACACAGTCACGTAAAGCACCAGTTATACAATTTCTGTTTATAGTCACATAGAGCACCAGTTATACAATTACCGTATATACAGTCGCATAGAGCACCAGTTATACAATTACTGTATATACACAGGCACATATAGCACCAGTTATACAATTACCGTATATTTATATATATATAGAGAGAGAGAGAGAGAGTCACAGAGTACCAGTTATACAATTACCGTATATACACAGTCACATAGAGCACCAGTTATACAATTACCGTATATACAGTCGCATAGAGCACCAGTTATACAATTACTGTATATACACAGGCACATATAGCACCAGTTATACAATTACTGTATATACACAGGCACATATAGCACCAGTTATACAATTACCGTATATATATAGAGAGAGAGAGAGAGTACAGAGTACCAGTTATACAGTTACCGTATATACACAGTCACATTAAGCACCAGTTATACAATTACCCAGTCACATCCGTGCCGAACTGAATTAGCTTAGCTTTGCTGCATCTCCCAGGGAGGTTACACGTCTCCAGGGACAATCTAAGCCCAAGATGTGTGTCACCTTACTGGGATAGAGGGAGTAAAACCATACCATACCAACCATAAAACCACTCCTCGAGGTCCGACCACCCAACTGACAGCTCAGCCTGGCCACCTCTTATAGCTAAAAAGAGTGGTCGGGAACCTAGGCAATGAGCAGTATACAACAACAGTACAGGGACACTGAGGGGCCCAACTTGAAACTTTTGCATTTCCCATCACCTAACAAAAGTTTAGGTGATGGGAATACCCCTGTAAGACCTAGTGACCCCAATACTTTTACCTGTTTGTGGCTGCAGCTCCAGAAGGTGAGTCCACATGTCCCGAGCTGCCTGTGTGTAGTATCCAATCTCGGCATTAGGATGCAGGCCAAACACTTCAGGGGTATTTGCAAGTGGAAGGGATTCTATTTCCTCTGTTGACCAAAATGGAGACAGGATAATGTATCACAAAGACGGAAAAAAACTGAATCATTTCTATTTTTTGTTTCTTTACAATGGGCGACACCGATCTTACCCACAAAGTCGTCTTTTTTGTCTCCACTTGGAATTTTATAATCGACATCATCGTTTTTATAGAAATGGAAGATCTGGAATGTGTCAAATATAAAGTCGCCCAAATATTCATCCATATAGGTGGTAAGAATCCGGCGGTCAAAGCTGTCAATGGCCCTTCCCCCATACATGACCTAGAGAAATAACTAAAGAGTATCAATAGCTGATCCAGCAAAACTACAACTCCCATCATGCCTGGACAGCCAAAGCTTTAGCCTTTGGAACAACTGGAGGGCCGGAGGTTCCCCTTTCCTGTCCTAGATTATTTGGTTGTTTTGCTCCAAATTCTGTGCCATGCCAATCAGCCCGACCCACTGCGATAAATCTGGCACATGTGATGTCCGTCTGAATGATACAGTTGTAGTGAATCCACTTTTTTAATTCTTGTTCGTAATGAATTCATATTATAAAAGTTCATTCTCGGCACTCACCATCATGCTTCATCAATTTTTATTGTAGGAAAAAAGTCCTTTAAAAAAATACAACGGCAACAGGATGTTTTGGCGTCAAGCCTTCCTCAACTGTCTCCTGTTGCCGTTGTATTTTTTTTATGGACTTTTTTCTACAATAAAAATTTATGAACCATGATGGTGAGTGCCGAGAATGAGCTTTAATAATACTGTTGGAATTTTTACTAATTACGAGCACCACCCTAGACACAGAAGTGCCGTCTAAAAGATTTTTTCTACTCGTAATGAATTCATAGACACAGTTGTGATGTGATGTGATGTATCCAATGTATCAGTGCTCGGTAAATCCAGTATGGAGGCACCCTTACACAGTGGCCCAAATTTCCTATTACTGTTGTACTGTTGTGCCTGTGCAGGCTGTAATAGTAGATTTACATGGCAGCCACAGAAGCTTTCAGAAGACAATTACATATCACCGACATGACCAGAGATGTAAATAACCAACATTTGAGCGCTGATGTGATCGCATGTCAGTAATTGATAGTGAGTTTCAGCTGCTTTTTAGCTACTCCCTAGAGCGTGCATCCGCCGTATAAGTATCATGGATGTCATCAAAAGGTTAATGTGACATCTGGCCATACACAAATACGCAAAAAAACATACCACCAAAAATGTGGTATTCGTCTGAAAACTCTGGGGGGATTTATCAAGGCTTGCATGTAAAGTTTCTGGTATAAAAAATACAAATTACTGATCAAGACCCATTCTACTAATACATTATCTGTGCCTGAAGCCGGATCTCTATGGCAAACAGATCACTGATCTCAGGGAGACCAGCCAAATAAGACCAGGCTCAGGGAGCAATGCACCTAGGATTTCACTGCATTGAGCGCTTTCACTAACAGCCGGCAGTGTTGTCGTTTGGCTGGTCTCCCTGAGATCAGTGATCTGTTTCTCTCATGGCTCTTCTAGGCATTGCTCCCACCTAGCCAGAATCCTGCTCGGCACTGATGAGGGGCAACACCCCGAAACAGCTGTATGTGGATGGATACCTGACCTTGGGATTTCCCTGCTCATATCAGACTTGTAACGGAGTTGGATATTGACTGAAGGGGCCACATAATATGGTGGTTTTAATGGTCTCTGTACAGGAGCCATCCCTTTGCTAGCTCCTTCCCTGGAGGGATATCCGGCTAGTCCGGTGTTTTAAGACTCGTAACTAAGGCTCCACGGACCTTTTTGCATATTAGTGGAATCTCTGACTGCTATGTGATGCTCCATGTCTGCCTGTGCATGGATAGGTTTACAAGCTGATTTTTACATTACACTTCTATAGTCTTCTTGGTTTTTTCTTATCTACAGTTATTTTATTATATTTTCTAATAGACCCTTTTCCACCAACAGAACATGAGGGGGGGGGGGGATGGTGCTGCCATGCTAGGAATCCAGCTGTCACCTCTAATTCCATGGGGTTTTCAGGAAGCTGCATGAAGAAGCTTTTAGAGGGTTATATGGCTGTTAATAGAAATCAATAAAAGTAAGAAAATAGCTCGAGACAAACAAACCTCTCCGATAAGATACTTCAGGCTGCCCCAGGGTATTCGGGTATCATGCTGGGTGTAGGCTTTGGTCAGATATGTGTTTAAGATTTCCATGCAGACCTGAACGGAACAGAATAGTGAGCTGTGTATAAAACATCACAAGGCAAACAATGCACCGAACTCCGTCTATAGACATATAACCCACCTCACGAATCAGAGCAATGCACCGAGCTCCGTCTATAGACATATAACCCACCTCACGAATCAGAACAATGCACCAAGCTCCGTCTATAGACATATAACCCACCTCACGAATCAGAGCAATGCACCGAGCTCCGTCTATAGACATATAATATAACCCACCTCACGAATCAGAGCAATGCACCGAGCTCCGTCTATAGACATATAACCCACCTCACGAATCAGAACAATGCACCAAGCTCCGTCTATAGACATATAACCCACCTCACGAATCAGAGCAATGCACCGAGCTCCGTCTATAGACATATAACCCGGCCTCACGAATCAGAGCAATGCACCGAGCTCCGTCTATAGACATATAACCCCGGCCTCACGAATCAGAGCAATGCACCAAGCTCCGGCTATAGACATATAACCCCGGCCTCACGAATCAGAGCAATGCACCAAGGTCCGGCTATAGACATATAACCCCGGCCTCACGAATCAGAACAATGCACCGAGCTCCATCTATAGACATATAACCCGGCCTCACGAATCAGAACAATGCACCGAGCTCCGTCTATAGACATATAACCCCGGCCTCACCAATCAGAGCAATGCACCGAGCTCCGTCTATAGACATATAACCGCGGCCTCACGAATGCGAGCAATGCACCGAACTCCGTCTATAGACATATAACCCGGCCTCACGAATCAGAGCAATGCACCAAGCTCCGTCTATAGACATATAACCCGGCCTCACGAATCAGAGCAATGCAACAAGCTCCGTCTATAGACATATAACCCCGGCCTCACGAATCAGAGCAATGCACCAAGCTCCGTCTATAGACATATAACCCCGGCCTCACGAATCAGAGCAATGCACCGAGCTCCGTCTATAGACATATAACCCGGCCTCACGAATCAGAACAATGCACCGAACTCCGTCTATAGACATATAACCCCGGCCTCACGAATCAGAACAATGCACCGAACTCCGTCTATAGACATATAACCCGGCCTCACGAATCAGAACAATGCACCAAGCTCCATCTATAGACATATAACCCCGGCCTCACGAATCAGAACAATGCACCAAGCTCCATCTATAGACATATAACCCCGGCCTCACGAATCAGAACAATGCACCAAGCTCCGTCTATAGACATATAACCCACCTCACGAATCAGAACAATGCACCGAGCTCCGTCTATAGACATATAACCCGGCCTCACGAATCAGAACAATGCACCAAGCTCCGGCTATAGACATATAACCCGGCCTCACGAATCAGAACAATGCACCGAGCTCCGTCTATAGACATATAACCCGGCCTCACGAATCAGAACAATGCACCGAGCTCCGTCTATAGACATATAACCCCGGCCTCACGAATCAGAGCAATGCACCAAGCTCCATCTATAGACATATAACCCCGGCCTCACGAATCAGAGCAATGCACCAAGCTCCGTCTATAGACATATAACCCACCTCACGAATCAGAGCAATGCACCAAGCTCCGTCTATAGACATATAACCCACCTCACGAATCAGAGCAATGCACCAAGCTCCGTCTATAGACATATAACCCACCTCACGAATCAGAGTAATGCACCAAGCTCCGTCTATAGACATATAACCCACCTCACGAATCAGAACAATGCACCGAGCTCCGTCTATAGACATATAACCCGGCCTCACGAATCAGAACAATGCACCGAGCTCCGTCTATAGACATATAACCTGGCCTCACGAATCAGAACAATGCACCAAGCTCCGTCTATAGACATATAACCCCGGCCTCACGAATCAGAGCAATGCACCAAGCTCCGTCTATAGACATATAACCCCGGCCTCACGAATCAGAGCAATGCACCAAGCTCCGTCTATAGACATATAACCCACCTCACGAATCAGAACAATGCACCAAGCTCCGTCTATAGACATATAACCCGGCCTCACGAATCAGAGTAATGCACCAAGCTCCGTCTATAGACATATAACCCACCTCACGAATCAGAACAATGCACCAACCAAAACAGGACAACAAAGAGTTAATTTACAGCTACATCACCGGGCTCCTCTGATGTTAGCACTGACCTCTCTGACCTCTGAATACCGGCTTTCACACAGCTCCCACTGTGTAATCCTTTGTTCTCTGCTCTCTGCTGGTGACTAATCTCCCTCCTCCCCCCTCCCCTCTCCATAGAACAGACAGGGCATGACTGATGTAAACTAGTCGAGATTTCCTGATAATGAGCAGTGAATGAGAGAGAGCAGGGAGGGGGGTGCTGGGGAAAGTCTTTTTGAATGCAGATAATGGAATATTTGCCTAATAAACCCAATTACAAAGTTTCTTAAAATCGTCTGTACTATTGATTTCTGCAAAAAAAAAAAAAAAATTTAAACCGACGTGACACTTTAAATAGTATCTCCGGCAAAAAGAATTTTCTTTAAAATCAACTGGCGACAGATTTGTATATTACTTCTATTTATAAATCTCAAGTCTTCTAGTACTTATCCGCTGCTGTATGTCCTGCAGGAAGTGGTGTATTCTCTCCAGTCTGACACAGTGCTCTCTGCTGCCACCTCTGTCCATGTCAGGAACTGTCCTCAGCAGGAGAGGTTTTCTATGGGGATTTGCTACTGCTCTGGACAGTTCCTGACATGGACAGAGGTGGCAGCAGAGAGCATTGGGTCAGACTGGAGAGAATACACCAATTCCTGTAGGACATACAACAGCTGATAAGTACTGGAAGACTGGAGATTTTTAAGTAGATGTATATTACAAATCTATATAACTTTCTGACACCAGCTGATTTGAAAAAATAAATAAAATAAAAACCGCCGGAGTTCGTCTTTGAGTAAAGTCAATGGCTTATTTGTTACCAGTGATTAATAATACTTCTTTTACAGCTTCTGTAGGCCGGACATTACAAACACCGTAATAGTAACCTCCTACCTGGAAATCAGATTCATTAAAGTCATAAGGAACGTTCCAGCCAATCTTTCCAAACTTCCTCCTCTCCTGCACCACAGCGTGGAAGAACGCCAGCACAAAGACCAAGGATTTAAAGGCGGGATGCTGGCAGGCGTCAAGAGCTTCATGAGATATCTTAAAGTACGTCGCCCGCATATTCAGCTTCAGCCCATTGGGAGGTTCTGTGACAACCTGCGAGGAAAGGGAAAAATCGATATCTATGGCCAATCTCAGTCTCCCTTACATTGTGTGGTCTATTTCCTATTGACTGACTGTCAAGAGGAAGGAAGGGGTCATCAAGAGGGAGGAGGGGGTCATCAAGAGGGAGGAGGGGGTCATCAAGAGGGAGGAGGGGGTCATCAAGAGGGAGGAAGGGGTCATCAAGAGGGAGGAGGGGGTCATCAAGAGGGAGGAGGGGGTCATCAAGAGGGAGGAGGGGGTCATCAAGAGGGAGGAGAGGGTCATCAAGGGGAAGGAAGGGGTCATCAAGAGGGAGGAGAGGGTCATCAAGGGGAAGGAAGGGGTCATCAAGAGGGAGGAGGGGGTCATCAAGGGGAAGGAAGGGGTCATCAAGAGGGAGGAGGGGGTCATCAAGGGGAAGGAAGGGGTCATCAAGAGGGAGGAGGGGGTCATCAAGAGGGAGGAGGGGGTCATCAAGAGGGAGGAAGGGGTCATCAAGAGGGAGGAAGGGGTCATCAAGGGGAAGGAAGGGGTCATCAAGAGGGAGGAGGGGGTCATCAAGAGGGAGGAGGGGGTCATCAAGAGGGAGGAAGGGGTCATCAAGAGGGAGGAGAGGCTCATCAAGGGGAAGGAAGGGGTCATCAAGAGGGAGGAAGGGGTCATCAAGAGGGAGGAAGGGGTCATCAAGAGGGAGGAGGGGGTCATCAAGAGGGAGGAAGGGGTCATCAAGAGGGAGGAGGGGGTCATCAAGGGGAAGGAAGGGGTCATCAAGAGGGAGGAGGGGGTCATCAAGAGGGAGGAGGGGGTCATCAAGAGGGAGGAAGGGGTCATCAAGAGGGAGGAGAGGCTCATCAAGGGGAAGGAAGGGGTCATCAAGAGGGAGGAAGGGGTCATCAAGAGGGAGGAGGGGGTCATCAAGAGGGAGGAAGGGGTCATCAAGAGGGAGGAAGGGGTCATCAAGAGGGAGGAGAGGGTCATCAAGGGGAAGGAAGGGGTCATCAAGAGGGAGGAGGGGGTCATCAAGAGGGAGGAGGGGGTCATCAAGAGGGAGGAAAGGGTCATCAAGGGGAAGGAAGGGGTCATCAAGAGGGAGGAGGGGGTCATCAAGGGGAAGGAAGGGGTCATCAAGAGGGAGGGGGGGTCATCAAGAGGGAGGAGGGGGTCATCAAGAGGGAGGAAGGGGTCATCAAGAGGGAGGAGAGGGTCATCAAGGGGAAGGAAGGGGTCATCAAGAGGGAGGAAGGGGTCATCAAGAGGGAGGAGGGGGTCATCAAGAGGGAGGAAGGGGTCATCAAGAGGGAGGAAGGGGTCATCAAGAGGGAGGAGAGGGTCATCAAGGGGAAGGAAGGGGTCATCAAGAGGGAGGAGGGGGTCATCAAGAGGGAGGAAGGGGTCATCAAGAGGGAGGAGATTTATGCCCATGTGGCAGCCTCAGAAACCTACACCCGCTCTGAGCTGCAGGTATACATTCTAGGCACAGGGGGAGCTGTTCTTTGCCCAAATATCGTCACTTTTCTGGCACAGGCTTTATAGAGCTAAGCCAATGTGAATGAACTCCTAGCTATTCATTTTAATAATCAATCTCTTTTTATTTTTCTAGAGGACAAACCTTGAGGGATTTCTGCAGTATTCCAATGGGGAAGTCTTTGGTGGGATCTGTGGTGAGCCAGAGGCGGAAGTCTGGATGTGGTTTCCTGACCATCTCCAGTGCTTTCTCCAAATCTTTTAGCCATTTCACCAACAAGTGGCAGTTCTGTAACATCAGCCATTGGCCACGGGACACGGCTGTTTCCAAGAGCTGAAGCGCCACCTATCAAGAGAAAAGTAACACATACAGATCAAAACTCCATCTGAAGTGTGCGACATCTGTTTAATGACCTGCGCAATATAAAGGGGAACTATCAGCAGGTTAGACGAATCTAACCTGCTGATATGTCCCTACTGCACAAGAGACACCAAGGAGGAGGATATGTCTCTTACCTTCCTCCTCTGTGCCGTTCCCGTGCACTTAGTCTCTTGCTCCACGGTCCAGTGAGATCATTAGGAGCACTGGGGAAACCCCTTAGGATGACTGCCCCGCCCCCCATGGCACCGATCCAGGGGGTGGGCCAGATCAGCGATATGGGGACGGGCTCCTGTCTCACCGGACCATGGACAAACTGCACCGGAACAGCGCCGAGGATGAAGGTAAGAGACATACCCTCCTCCTCAGCGTCTCCTGTGCAATAGGGACATATCAACAAGTTAGATTTCTCTTCCCTTTGACAGCTGTTTTTTTTTTTATGGCTGTCATTTAGTGCCCAAATAACGGCCATTATTTCAAACCAACAACCGTTATTTCTGTTAAAATAACGGCCGCTATTTGGGCAAAAAATTACATTTGTCGAACGGACCAAAAAAAACACGAAACGTTGTGTGGTCGTGGCCTTACACAGAATCTTTGTGCGATAGCAAACATAATAAAAGGCCGCCTGCAGCCAACTCCACCCATTACTTACCTTTTCCTGCCCCTGCCCCATGGCAAGGAACTTAAGGCGATTTCCTCCGAATCCCGACCTCTCCGCCAATTTCATGAGGTCACTGGCAGGATCAGACCCCGGACTCAGGATGAAGACAATAGGTGAGGTGGGAACACTCTGCTCAAATATAGCTTCAAAGCTTATGACTGGCGGCTGCACATATCTACAGGGAGGAACAAAATCTATTATTGGTTTATTTGTTTTTCCCTGAAATAAATGTTGTGTTTTATTATTATATACACACTATGGGGGACATTTATGAATACCGGCGTACTCGGAGACCGGTCTTAAAGGGGAAGCCTGGCGTCAGGCATTATTTTCATAAGAGCTGGGGAGAAGGTGGCAGAACATAACATGCACTTACCTCTCCGGTTCCAGTACTGGGGTCTGCTGTGCTCCGCTCTGGTTCCCAGTCCCCTGGGCGCTGACTGGCTGAGCAGGCCTGACAAATCACAACCCAGGTTCCCGCTAAGACCAGAAAGTGGTCAAAGAACCGGAGCAGAGGACAGTGGACCCCAGCACAGGAGCCATGGAGGTAGGCGCATGTTGTTATGTTTAGCCACCTTCGCCCCGTCTCTTTTGAAAAAAATGCCTGACACCAGACTTCCCCTTTAAATTAGGCCTCGTATCTAATTGCCACAATGGATTCACTAAGAGGCCCACTGGTGAAACAGACCGGACCTGTGCCTGCTGTACGGCAGGTGCACGCATCTTAGTGAATCAGAGAGCAGGCATAAATCATGGTAAATCAGGTGCAGGAGGTGGTCACGCTTCCTCCCTGCCTTGCCGCGGTCCCCCTGCCCACCCATCAGGCGAGCGGGGACTACGGCAGACTTACGCCAAGCTACAACAAAAAAAGGAAATATATAACAAAAGGTTTTTTTCCTCCTAATTTTAAATCTTAGAAAAAAAGGCCTTGTGGTCGGCGGGTTACTGTACTTACTTCTCTCCCATAGTGACGGTCACATAGTCTGTTACTGCCCTATACACTCGGTCCACTCTGAAACATCGCAGGAGAAGCAGTTTTTGAAAGGTGGAAAGTTTGTCATTGTAGCTGAGAGGGAAGGGAAATTGTTCCGGAGTATCCAGGTCATACCACTGAATAAATAAATAAAAAATCATAAGCATGAAAGGTTTTCCTAATCTAACAGCAAATGGAATTACATTTTGTTTGTCTCAAAATATATATATATATATATATATATATATATATATATATTTTTATTTTTTTTTTTTTTTTTTAAGAAATCAACAGGGGTTGTGATTACAAGCAGTTTTGCAAAATACTCTATTTTTCTTAGCATTTCTATGTTTAAATCAAGATTATACTTATGGCCACTAGGTGTCTCCCTTCCTGTCTATCTGCCATGTTCCCTCCATGCCAATATTTGTTCTTTCCTCCAGCTGGGGGAACCACTAGGGCAGGGGTCCTCAACTGGCGGACCGCGGTCCGAACCCGGACCGCGGAGGCCAGCTGTCCGGACCCCTGGTCAGACCTCCTAACCGCCCCGGATCCGGTCCGTCCCGCTCCCCACCGCACTGCCTCCCGCCCCATAGGCGTACTGTCCTTAGATGTCAGTACGCCTGTGGGGCTGGGGGCAGTGTCGGTCCGGCCCCCAGCTGATAAGCGCTCTGTAGGGATGTCCCGGGGATTCCCCAGCAGAGCGCGCACCACAGACCTCAGTGTACGCTGCCGGCCTGTCCTTCCCGGAAGTGCAGGCCGGCGGCGTACGCTGAGGTCACTGATGCGCGCTCTGCTGGGGAATCCCCGGGACATCCCTACAGAGCGCGTATCAGCCGGGGGCCGGACCGACGGGAAGAGAAGAAGACAGCCGCAGCGGGGAACGAGGTGCTAGGTGAGTTGTTTTTGTTATTTTTTTTTCTGTCTGGGGGGCATCTACAAGGGGAGAGCGCACAGGTGGACTATATACTACAGGGGGGACCTCACAGGGGGCTATATACTACTGAGGGGGCTATATACTACTGGGGGGAGCGCACAGGGGGCTATATACTACAGGGGGGACCTCACAGGGGGTTATATACTACTGAGGGGGCTATATACTACTGGGGGGACCTCACAGGGGCTATATACTACAGGGGGAAAGCACAAGGGGGGCTATATACTACTGGGGGGAGAGCACAGGGGCGCTATATACTACTGGGGGGACCTCACAGGGGGCTATATACTACTGAGGGGGCTATATACTACTGGGGGGAGTGCACAGGGGGCTATATACTACAGGGGGGACCTCACAGGGGGTTATATACTACAGGGGGGACCTCACAGGGGGCTATATACTACTGAGGGGGCTATATACTACTGGGGGGAGCGCACAGGGGGTTATATACTACAGGGGGGACCTCACAGGGGCTATATACTACAGGGGGAAAGCACAAGGGGGGCTATATACTACTGGGGGGAGAGCACAGGGGCGCTATATACTACTGGGGGGAGCTCACAGGGGGCTATATACTACAGGGGGACAGCACATGGGGGGGCTATATACTACAGGTGGAGCTCACAGGGGGCTATATACTACAGGGGGGAGCTCACAGGGGGGCTATATACTACTTGGGGGGAGCTCACGGGGGCTATATACTACTGGGGGGAGCTCACAGGGGGCTATATACTACTGGGGGAGAGCACAGGGGGGCTATATACTACTGGGGGGAGCTCACAGGGGGCTATATACTACAGGGGGAGAGCGCACAGGGGGGCTATATACTACTGGGGGGAGCTCACAGGGGGCTATATTCTACAGGGGGAGAGCGCACGGGGAGGCTATATACTACTGGGGGGAGCTCACAGGGGGCTATATACTACAGGGGGAGAGCGCACAGGGGGGCTATATACTACTGGGGGAGCAACAGGGGGCTATATACTACTGAAGGAGAGCGCACAGGGGGGGCTATACACTACTGGGGGAGCAACAGGGTGGCTATATACTACCAGGGCAGTCACTCCCTTTGTACCTTATATCAAAGGCTTGGTGAGAGAGAAAAAAATGCCAATTTTCACGCTAATAAGCAGCAATTCTGTATATAAATAGTTGAACGTTTGTGACAAAGTAACAAAACACGTTTCCTACTGATGTTCAGCTCGGACCTTCACCTGACAATAGACCCCGGTAAGTGGACCTTCACTAAAAGTTGTTGAGTACCCCTGCACTAGGGCCTGCCCACTGTGCTTGTAAGTTTAAGTGCATCTATCTACAGCATCTTAAAATGTGGGCAAGTTGCAACAGTATTTTAATATACTGTACATTTTTCAGGTAGAATTTTAAAAGGAATGTAATAAAGGTTTAAATTTAGCCACCGAGGACAGTGGGGTATATATATTGGGGGGTTTGTTCCTCCAAAAAACATTTAGACCGTACAATACCAGCACCCCCAGGATTTTCTGCTATTGAACGTGGACGCGCAGCAGCTGTATACATGCGCAGTGAAGGGAGACACCTAGTGGCCATGTGTATAATGTTAAATTAAACATAGAAAATTAAAAAATAAAGAGTGCAAAGCTGCTTGTGATCACGACCCCTCTTGATTTGTTAACAAAAATGGCGACAGTGCCTCTTTAAATATGTGGAATGGTTACATTACCAGCAGAAAGGGAAGAATGACTAAGTTGGAATCATCTATTGGAGAGGGATTGGGGGTGACAGCGTCTCTTACGGTTGCAGCATCTTGTTACTGGTCAAGATGTATTACTCCTAATCCTCCATCCATGATCCTCCTTAGATTATGTATTACCCATAATCTTCCATAGCACCAGACTTCTATACATCCCAATATGAGGTAAGATAGAAGTCATACTAAGAAGCCTCCTGCCCTGTGTGTGTATACAGCTGACATGGATATCACACTTACAGCTTTCCAGTCTGACTCGTGTCTGTCGACATCATCAGGGAGCGACCCGAACAATGCTGGGAATTGTTCAGACAGGCGTATTATGTCCTCCCATCCTTGGTCCGGGAGCCAGGAGCATTGCTTCTTCCTCCTGCTTTTCTCTAGGGAAATATTTCCTAGGAGTAAAGAAAAGATGAGGATCAAGTGACTGTGTGGTGTCCCACTGTGGGTGTTGCTCATATTCACACCTTTCGTAAAAGTCTGTAGTTGTTTATGGTTTTGTTGTAGCTACAGTGTTTCCAAAGATGACCACTAGATGTCACTGTATTTTATAACTGAGGCCTAGAAGCTGCACAGCTGAAGTATTCTAAAGGGTTATTGTTTGTGTAAGTCCCAGATTCTGTTATCCAGTAGGATTTCTTCTTTCTTCTCTCCTATGCTCTCTTTTCTATCCCGTTTCCCTATTGCATTCTTTCCACCCAACCACAGCGCATCTTACATGCTGTTTAGGAAGTTAGTCCCTTGGGTGAAGGAGGAGTTTTTAGCTGAGCTTTGGAGGAGAAGGGACGCAGCTCAGATAGCTCTCAACAGTGGTGCTACCTGGGCCCTGGCCCTCTGCCAGGTCCCCCCTACCAGTTAGTTCTTAGTCAGTACCCCGCATGGGTAGGACGCAGGGCACAGCCCGCTTACAAACCTCTTTCTTGAAGCACCAAACACGCTGTGTGATGCACTGTTAAACCCTTCAGGAGAGGAATAGCCTACAGATCGCCTCAACCTATGCCGTAGTGTCCATAGAAAAGCCAAAGAGCTAGGAACTGATCCGGGTGGAGCAAAGTTACTAAAAGTCAAAAAACTTCATCTCGCAGCGTGGGTGTACTTAGGAAATCCTATCCATTCCGCTCATCCCAGGTAACAGGGTCTGGGGCCTGTGTCACCCATCAGTACGGTTCAGCCAAAGCTAGTGGGCACAAGGTGGTGTGAAGACTATAGGAAAGGTCAAAACACAGGCACAGGTTGTTGTTGTCTTCTTCTCCTACAAGTATTCTTCTAAGCACTCCAACCTCCCGGCAGATCACATTACTACTTGGGTTGAGACTCTCACGGCATCCTCCTCTCTACTACGCTACCTCAGTACAACCTTATCAACTCTACTACATCCTACTCCGCAGTAATCTCACAGATCTGGTGGTTCTATGTTCGGGCATTTACTGGAACTGTATCACATGTACCTGAAGATTCGTTGTATTACCTGCTGCACATTTACAAGAAGTAAACCAAGTCATCGTTATCAACTGAGGCTGTGATTACTGGCTACCACCTGCACAGCACCTACACCACAACCTTGGGACATTTCCCCTTTCTGTGGGTGGCGGGTCCTACCACTATTCGGGAGGGTCACTACACCGCTCTGGCCACCTGTGACATAATCCCAAGGCACCCTGCAGCAACCAACAGGACACCGACCACAGGGGAGAAGGGTACCATCAGACCTGTGTGCCCACCAGGCACTGGCGTCATGTGACAACATAATAAGGTCCGGCTGTATCTCAGCCATCCACCACCAGTAGTGGCGTCACACTTCTACCTAGCAAGTGACCGGCCGTCCCACCGCTACAACATCATCTGGGAGCTCACGACAATTGCAAATCCAAACCTCAAATCCCACCAAGGGCAAATGGTATTTATACCTTATTATATTACATTGACTTTTTTTTTTTTTACCTTTTAAGAAAAAGTCGAGTTCCTCCTGTGGCACTCGGCCATCCGCCTGCTCAATCTTTATGGTCATATTAAAAGAAAACAGCAACTTATGTCTTTCAAATAATCCTGAAAGAGAATGTTGAGATCACTTTACCCTGTTCTTATTACATAGTGTGAACCTAGCCTTATACTGTAAAAAAAAAAAAAAACTTCTTCTTAAAGGGTACTCTGTCTATATAATTATAAATAAGTAATTAACATAAATGTCTATATAAGTGTGTCAGTAAGCTGGTAACATTTACGCTGGGTAAGAAATAATCGAATAATTTACGGTTCCATAAGAAAACAAGCTAACCAACCAAGTAAAAAAAAAAAAGGTCACATTGGTAAAAAGCCAACCTGTACATCCGTAGTTATAAACGTTGAATGTCAACGTGTCCATTATGTTTTTTAGCCGTTTGGCCAAAATGCCATCGGGAAGAGACTTCCGTAGCGATAAATCGAATACGGCCAAGAAGGAAGACAGAGAATATTGATACATTGAGTTGACTAAGGCCATCTCAGAAAGGACAAAAAACAGTATGGCCCCGCGCTTAGCTGCCGGTCTATAACCGTCCCGTAATTTATCAATGTCCAGGGCAGTCCTCTCCGCTAGTTTCAGTTTTTCAGACACCTAAAAAAAATATAAAATTCAACTGAAAAGTCTTCAATCTGCAGTAACTGATCATAGGAGTAGAAGATTAGCGCACTCTGTTACATGTAGGTTTGCCAACGATAATATAATAAATGCACATGTATGTATGAAGTAGAAACACATTTTTAGACTATTAGTATACTATATGGTATGTATTTATAGATCTTTTAGGGAATATATCAGGGGGCATTAACACGTTACAGGGTTAAGGTCCATGCACAGATGATGTGCTATGGACTGGAATCACAGACCTCTCAGCATCATGTATAACTATGATGCCGAGAGCTCCACAACTGTTTAAATCTTCACGGTACTGTACCGACACAGTGTAAAGATTTAAAGGGGAACTATCAGCAGGTTAGATGAATCTAACCTGCTGATAGCTTCCCTTTTGTGCAGGCCAAGGATGAAGGTATGTGTCATACCTTCACCCTTGGTGCCATTCTGCTGCAAATAGTCATGTGAGACCGTTAGGCGCACTGCCCCGCTCCCATATCGACAATCTGGCCCACTCCATTAAAAATCATTAGAAAGGGTCGGCCGAGAGCCGATCGGCGCTATGGGGGAGGGCAGTGCTGCTAACAGTTTTACAGAATCGTGGAGCAAACGACTAACTGCACCGACATGGCACCGAGGATAAAGACATACCTTCCTCCTAAACGCCTCCTGCACAAAAGGAACATATCAGCAGGTTACTTTTGTCTAACCTGCTGATAGTTCCCCTTTAAACAGTTTCGGAAGTCCCGGCATCATAATGATACATGATGCCAGGATTCTTGTCTGTAGCCAGTCTGTGCACAGAGCGGGTGGATGCTGCCGTAGTTCTACAGCTTACTCCCTGGTATTTTCCACTTGATAATCCAATCATTTATGATTCGCACAATTTCTGAAGATCAATATAACACAGGCAATGAATGTAAAATCATTCTAATGATAAAACGCACATAAGATCTGGAATGACGGGAACAATTTCAGTGAGAAAAATTTGCCAAAACAGTGATTGGCTGTTACCCCCAGACAAGTCAGTCTTAGAAGTGGAGGCTGGATCGCTCAGCTCGGGTCTCAAAGATGGCGTAGGAGGAGCACAGAAAGGTAAGAATAGGCTGTTTTTTATTTTCTCACCAAGGGCAGCAATATATGAACAGGTATGTTTGAGCGGAATACCCCTTTAAACACTATGTTAACATCCAAGTCTTTACTCTCTTCGTGACATTGGATCGTTACCTCTGTGGCTTTGGATTTTGTCTCCTCTAGTGTATGAACTAGTTCCACATTGTCCAACATGTTACCCGTGGACGTGGCGAGCTCTCTAAGCAAGGAGTCCTCTAAATCTTTTAACAGCTTCTTATTTTCACTGGTCTCTTGAATGAGATGTTCTCTTTGCTCCTCCAATTCTCTTCTTTCAAAGCCAACAATGACGCTGAGCAATTGATCTTCCAGGCCCTTCAGCGTAACTGCGGAAAAGAGTGGAAATGGATATTATTTAGAGGCCGTGGCATGCACACCTCCACAGTGCACACTGAAAGGCGGTTACCTGTGGAAATGCTCTTCGGGTTCAGAAACGGCAAAGAGTATTAGGGTCCTATTAGATGGCTGATGACGGCCTGATCAATAACGTAAACCAGCGCCGATCTGCTAGATTACACGGCTCAACAATCGTTTAGCAAGGGCTGTATATATATCGTTAGCAATGTCCGTGCAGCCCTTGCCCCCAGCTGTCATACATTACCTCTCCACGATCCGTCTTCTTCTGCCCTCTGCTTGCTTCCCGGGGCCGTGACTGCAGCTTCAGAGCGGTCTCCAAGCTGACAGGCCACTCCACCAATCACTGGTTGTGGCAGCCCTGGCCAGTGATTGGCTATGACCACTAGACCCCTATGAAGCTGCAGCCGCAGCGCCAAGAAGCAAGCAGAGGGCAGGAGAAGATGGAGCGTGGAGAGGTAATGTATTAACAGTTGAGGAAAGGGGGTGCACACAGCGATGCATGGTCGGCGGCCAATGATTTTGGTGTCGGACATTTCACACACGATCGCTTTTATTGGCTGATCGATGTCTCTATTACATGGATCGATAATCGGTCGAACTGGCCTGCTTCTTCCAATGATCGCTCGGTGTAATGGGGCCCTTACTCTGAAGAATAAGAGAAGGTTGCGTATTGTATGTAATCACAGCATACACTCACCTGTATAATTTATGACCATGGCTTTACCAAAGACTGACGGAGAATACTTTGGATTTGCCAGCTTTGTATTCAGGTATAGCTTGAAGTTAGGATCATAATCGACCTCTTTATCTCCTAGGTAGATGAACTGACGCCCTTGGGCACCTTTGATGTTTTTTTCTAGAACATTGTCAATGACAGGGTCAATATATTCATCGACATCTTGAAAGAGGAAAGGAAAGCCGTACTTAATGGCCATTTCTAATTGCTTCAAGAAATCCGGATCATTAAAGGAGGAAATCTGGAATGAAAAAAAGATCAAGAATTTTGTTTTTTTGTTGCAGCCATTGTGAATTGTACTCAGTGGCCTAATCTATTAATAAAGACAGGACAGATGAGCGCGGGATATATGAATGACGAGAGGAGCCCAAAAATGTTCCCTACAGCAGGATTCAGTGTATTCAGTGTACAGAGAGAAGAAACAAGAGACAAATGTTACTACATGAAGCAAGTGTCTTTATGTAGTAAAAATTAAAGGGAATCTGTCATGAAGTGTATGATACCTTAAATGAAAGCAGCAATAGCTAGTGAAAGGAATACTGAACAGATCAGTGTATTACTTACATCCACCTCTTCAGCCGTTCTCCTAATATGCAGGAGAATGGGCTTCATGCTACATAACTATCTCCACCCTCCATCTGCTGATGGACAGCTGTCTGCCAATACACAACTGCCAATCAGCAGCTGATGAGCAGAGTGTGTTGGTGCTCATGAATATCTAGGATGACTGAGCATGTGCACATAATGGAGAGGACTACTTGTCCATGTTAATCAGGAGGATATCTGCGAAGTAGCTGCACAGAACAATGTAAGTGATACATCATTCTGTTCTGCTTCTCTGTCACTACTTTATGCTACTGTTAGATAGGACACCATAAACCTGCTGACAGAGTCTCTTTAAGCAATAATTTACCACAGTAACATGTATATGGTTACTACAGTTGACACAAGAGATGTCCATCAATTTCAACCAAGGAAGGGATAATATGTGGTTACAGGGAAAGGGTAATCATAGACAAGAATCCTACACTGCCTATATATCTTTCTAAAGATCGGCACTACATTTGTACTGTGCCAGTCCCTAGGCACAATACCATCACCAAAAAAATCTCTAAACATTATGAAGGACACATTTCAGCTGGGTATTGCCTTCCTCAGCTAGTCCCACTAGCCCAGTCAAAACGCGTCCTTGTCATGTATGCAAAGCCTATACTGTATGTATATGTGTAAATAAACCATTGGCAGAAGAATTGGTGAGTGCCGGGAACACTTCTTTCCACTAGAACAAAAGCCGAGCACACCTTAAGGTTATTCCGCTCCTCCTTTCTTTTGATCCAGTTCAGAGCTTGCTGCTGAGGATCTATGCAAAGTGGGAAACGACTTGCCCTGGTGGTCAGTATACCATTCTGTATGGAGAGTTCATCAGGCGGCAATCCTTCTGAGCCCCACCTGCAGGAAAATGATATAGTCATGTAATGTGATCAATATTTTATAGATGTTTTCATTCACTTCATCTAGTACTGTAGATCTGATTCCAGTTTCACCCCCAAAAAATCATCACCAGCAGATAGACAAGCCTAACCTGCTGACAGCCCCTTACTGCGCAAGGCGCGCCGAGGAGGATGGTATGTCTCTTACCTTCATCCTCGGCGCCGTTCCTGTGTGTTAGCAGTATAATCCTCAGTCCAGAGCACCGTTAGGAGCACTGCCCCAGCCCAATCGCGCAAGCTGGCCCAACCGCTCCACTGGTTATCATTAGAAGGAGCAGGCTGGCTCACGCAATGGGGGCGGGGCAGTGCTCCTAGTGGTGCTCCGGACAAAGGATTACACTGCTAACACACGAAAACAGCACCAAGGATGAAGGTAAGAGACATAGCTTCCTCCTTGGCACCCCCTGTGCAATAGGGACATATCGGCAGGGTAAATTCGTCTAACCTGCTGATATTTTAAAGGGGAACTAACAGCCATTATCTGTTGTTAATTGATGTCCAGCCCAACAATTTTGACGGTGTGTTATCATAGCCTAAAAGATGGAATTGAACAGAGAAGAATCAAATTATTCACATATACACAACGTAAAAATGTTTCCCTCTAATTCATACTGTACACCAGGGGTAGGGAACCTTGGCTTTCCAGCTGTTGCAAACTACAAGCTAAAGCTTTGGCTGTCCAGGCATGATGGGAAAACTGGAGAGCCAAAGTTCCCTACCCCGGCTGTAGACTTTGGCCTACCTGCTAATTTCAACATCATCGGTGAGTAGACTCTCCACCCTAAACGGATGACTAAGAGGGATTTCCCGGTCCAGGATGTCCTGCTGCCATTCTGTGTATATCATCTCTTTCCGGAATTCCCAGTTGAAGGCGCCTTCATAGCTGAGAAATGCAGAACACAGCAAACAATCTCCAAGCAACTTCACTCGTTTCTCCTTCAAATCTTCCAAGTCTTTTGTCCACCTAATGAAGAAAAAAAAGAGGAGAAAAATAATAATAATAATAATAATAATAATATTGCATGTGTATATTTGTTTTATCAACTTTAAAGGGGAACTATCATAAGGTTAGATGGATCTAACCTGCTGATATGTCCCTACTGCACAGGAGACGCCAAGGAGGAAGGTATGTCTCTTAGCCACTCTGCTAGTCGGTGACTGCAAAGCGACTGTCTGACCCCAGTTACTAACTGGCTGAGTGGACGTTTCTGAGACGGGTTGCGACGTCGCAGGGCCGGGAAATACAGGCCGTCCGGAGATCAACAGGTTCGTTCTGACCTCCTCTTTCAGGCACCACTCTTCTTATCTTCATATGCCCCACAGTTTTCAAGTAGTTTAATCCGAAGAAAATATGTGCATGAGCTTCTTAGATGCACTGGGGGTGTTCTGTGGTTCCCCAGTGCAGCTATTTGACCAGCCCCTCCCCTCCTACAGTTACGCCTACCTATGTATATTCATGTGTGCATTAGCAGGCCGGTCTTTAAAGGGATTATCCAGTGCTACAAAAACATGGCCACTTTCTTCCAGAGAAAGCCCCGCTCTTGTCTCCAGCTTGGGCGGGGTGTTGCTGTTCAGTTCCATCGAAGTGAATGGAGCTTAAAAGGGACCAGTCAGCCCGGCTGCCGGGGTGAAGCCTGCCCGACCCCCTGGTGAAGCCCCGGTCCCCATCCCGCCACCGAAAAATCCCCGTCGGAAGCTGTGCGTGCGCTCACCAGAGAAGAGTCCAACGCCCATAGAGAATAACTGGAGCAGTCATTCGCTATGGGCGTCGGACTCATCTTTGGTGAGCGCACGCACAGATTCCGACAGGGATTTGTCAGCGGGACCGGGTACGGGACCAGGACTTCGAGGAAGGGGTAAGTATAAGGGGCTTCTCCGGGGGGTTGCACAGCCTTTACCCTGGCAGCCAGGGTGACAGGTCTTCTTTAATTGCAAACCGCACCTGAACAAGAGTCGTTTTGTCTCACTTTTGTAGCACTGGAGAACCCCTTTAACAGCTCCTGCATGGATACGGGCTGTTGTTCCTACACATGCACGAAAAAGACCGGCCTGCTTACGCACACCTGAATATGCATAGGTAAGCGTGACCACAGGAGGCCGCAGGACTACCAGTGCACTGGGGCGGGGGGTGGGGGGGGGGGGTCGAAGAGGATTTTAGTGCACCAAAGGAGCTAATTTACCTATTTACTCAAAAAAGCTGAAACAAAAAAAGATAAGAATAGCGATGCCAGAAAGAGGAGTCAGGGGGCTACAGGGACATATCATTTTGGTAAAATATAAGAAAAATAAGGAATAGAACAGAACAGCTTATAATAAAGATGATTTTCCTATATATACATATCTATATACAGTACTTGCCTTATGTTCTCTGATCCTAAACCAGAGATCAGTTTATCAGCGGCGATCAGCCTGCGCTCCATGATTTCTGCTTCCTCTTGAAGTTTCTGCTTCTCGGCTATGGCGGCTTCATACCGTTCTCCAAGGGTTTTCAGTTCACTTTGTATGGCAGCTAATTCGGCCTGGATCTTTTCCAACTCACGCTTACTCATATGATAGTTACGTTCCAGTTTAGCCACCTAATTTTTTTTTTAATGAAAATGTGGAGTGCCCTTATATAAAATCAATGGCATTGTACATACATCTGCTGCTCATAATACTCACAACAGGGTCTGAAATCCCCAGGAAAATTAAAGAAAGAACTTTGAAAACCCTTAAAGGGGTTATCCAGCGCTTCAAAAACATGGCCACTTTTCCCCCTACTGTTATCTCCAGTTCAGGTGCGGTTTGCAATTAAGCTCCATTTACTTCAATGGAACTGAGTTTCAAAACCTGCACCCAAACTGGAGACAAGAGTAGGGGGAAAGTGGCCATGTTTTTGTAGCGCTGGATAACCCCTTTAAAGTTGCTTCTCACTTCCTTAAGATCCTAGGATAATCCCCTGAAAATAAGACCTAGCTTCATTCTGCAGGCTTTTTGGAGTAGGCTTCAAATATAAGCCCTACTCTTAGGCCTCATTTACACATTCAGTAATTTTTCTGGACTGCAAAACCTCCCGCTACTTTTACTTTGTGGTCCGTATAAATTCATCTGTATTGCATCCGTTTTTCTGCAAAATGTAAATAGTACTAGTTTGCATATATTTGATCTGTGTTTTTTACGGACATCACCGATGTGACATCCGTGATGTCCGTGAAAAACACGGATCCCATAGACTTCTATTGGTAATACGTACCGCAATCACAATCCGCACTAGGGCATGTCCTTTTTTTTTTACCGAACGGATTACGGATCAAAATTAACACGGACTGTGTGAATAGCCCAATAGAAATCAATGTGCTCTAAGTTGAACCGTGATTACAGATCCGGAAAAACGGACAACTTTACTGAACGTGTGAATAAGGCCTAATAATAAGCCCTAGTTATAGTCAGCTGACCAGATCCCTGACACTGGATGCTGAGTATTAGCCAATCAGGGCCAGACTTATTATGCTCCGCCCCCACCTGCTCAGCACAAGCTGCAGGGGAGACAGGAGGGGGTAAGAAGATGCACATTAGGGGAATAGAATATGGGGGGGGCACAGAGTATGTTGGCAACTACAGGGGGAGGGAGGTATACAGTATGGGGGGAACAACTACAGAGAACAACTACAGAGGAGAGGGGTATACAGTATGGGAACTACCTGCAGAGGGGGGAGGTATACAGTATGGGGACTACCTGCAGAGGAGGGATGTATACAGTATGGGGAAACAACTACAGAGGGGGGAGGGGGTATACAGTATAGGGGAACAACTACAGAGGAGGAGGGAGGTATACAGTATGGGGAAACAACTACAGAGGGGAGATGTATACAGTATGGGGGAACAACTACAGAGGGGGGGACAACTACAGAGGAGGGGGGTATACAGTATGGGGACTACCTGCAGAGGGGGGAGGTATACAGTATGGGGGAAACAACTACAGAGGGGAGATGTATACAGTATGGGGGAACAACTACAGAGGGGGGAGGGGTTATACAGTATAGGGGAACAACTACAGAGGGGGGACAACTACAGAGGGGGAGGGGGTATACAGTATAGGGGAACAACTACAGAGGGGGGACAACTACAGAGGGGGAGGGGGTATACAGTATGGGCTAAGAACTACAGAGGGGAGGGAGATATACAGTATGGAGGCCTAACTACAAGGGCATTTACAGTATAAGAGCCTAACATGGGATATACAGTACGGCGGTTATCTACCATATAGAGTGGGGCTACAGTGTAGAGGCAAACCTGCTTCTTCAAAAATACGACCTACCCCAAAAATAAGCCCTAGCCCTTTTTTTTTTTTTTTTTTTTTTTAGAAAAATAAAATAATATGAGACCCTGTGATATTTTCAAAGAATCTTGCATTAACGTAGATACATCTGTCTATACAATATACAGCAGTTTGGATCAGCGATTAGCTCTGTTCCCTTGCAGCATTAGGGTGTTGGAATCCGACCAACAGCAACATGTGCATCTAACCTCCCTCATTCCAGACTAAAAAACAGATAGGATACTTTGTTTTCAATGGCATTATTATTATTATTATTATTATTATTATTATTATTATTAATTTCTACTATTATTATTATTATTATTATTATTATTATTAACTATCATCATTACTTTTATTTATTACTATCATAATTAAGATTATTATTACTATTATTATTATATATTACTATCATTATTATTTATTACTATTATTATTTTTACCATTATTACTTTTACCATTATTATTATTATTATTATTATTATTACTATTATTTATTACTATCATTATTATTTATTACTATCATCATCATTATTAATTGCCATCATCATTATTATTATAATTATTATTACTATCATTATTATTATTATTTATTACTATCATTATTATTTATTACTATCATCATTATTATTTATTACTATCATCATCATTATTATTATAATAATAATTATTATTTATTACTATTATTATTTATTACTATCTTTATTATTATTATTTATTACTATCATCATTATTATTATTATTATCATTATTTATTACTATCATCATTAATTATTATTTTTACTAAACCAAGGAAACGACAGTATATAAAGAGATTACTATAATAATTGTATGTAAATTCTTCATACCTTTTCTCGTTTCGGTTTAATCTCCTTTGCCACATCACAATATCCCATGACGGCATCAACAAACTTCAACATTCCCAGGCCAGCTTTACTAATGGCTTCCATCTCTTCAAAGGTGGCATTTAGATTTTTTAAGAACCCTACAGAAATGACCCAACATGACAAATAACTAATGTCCTTAGTAAATGTGATATAACAGATGACATCACAATGCTGGCAAACAATACACAAGGACGTTACCTCTCACTGTCTTCACTTGGTTCTGACTGATCGCATCAAAGTCTATTTCCATGAGAGTTTTCAGGAAGTTGGGCTCGGACATCATTCCCTTGGCCGTTTTCCAGCTGATCTCCCTGTAGCCTCTCATCACCAGGATACATTCACAGACAATCTGAACTTGCCTTGGTGGTTTGGCAAATGTCCTTTAATATAATAATAATGATAATGATAATAATAATAAAGATAATAAAATGAACATAAATCGTTTATGGAAACCCTATGTGATATAACAATAGACCACTGCAAACCGACCAATCTCACACACACTGTAATACACAATCCAATGTACAGCACATATTATTCTATCTAACGGTAATTACAGTATATGTACTTAAAAGAATACATATATTAGAAAAAATTATACCTCACTAGATACAGTAAAAGAGGTATTCCCCTCCCCCCCCCCAAAAAAAAAAAAAAAAAATTCTTTCAAATCAACTGGTCCCAGAAAATATTTAAAAATCTCCAGTCTTTCAGTACTTATCAGCTGTTGTATGTCCTACAGGGAGTAATGTATTATTTCCAGTCTGACACAGTGCTCTCTGCTGCCACCTCTGTCCATGTCAGGAACTGTCCAGAGCAGCAGCAAATCCCCATAGAAAACCTCTCCTGCTCTCCAGATTGGAAAGAATACACCGCTTCCTGCAGGACGTACAGCAGCTGATAAGTACTTGAAGACATCATTTCAGTAATCTCACATTAACTATCATATCTTAAGTATTTGAAAGTGTACTCCATTACTCTCCTTAATGTCTACCCTAGAGAGGACCTTAAAATGACAGTAGGTCCTCATGTGATCAACTATAGATCCTCAAACACTGACACACCGCAGTACAGTCACTCACATAGAAAACTCACAGCACCCCAAATCAGAAAGCTCCTCACGTGTACTTACATCCTCCTGGGATGAGCAGAAAGTAAGAGAAAAGCCTTATTCCATGTTATACTCCCAGAAGATTCAGGAGGACGCTTTACAGAATTTTAAAATTTTAATACTTGGGGTCGACAAAACATTAAAGGGGTATTCTGCTCAGAATTAACGTTAAAAGTGTCACTGTTGTATTTTTTTATTTTTTTTTTCAAAAATCAATAGTCCAGGCGATTTTAATTAACTTTGTAATTGGGTTTATTAGGCAAATCTGCCATTATATACATTCAAAAAGACTTTCCACAGGTCCCCCCCCCCCTCCTCTCTCTCATTCACTGCTCATTATCAGGAAATCTTGCCTCTTTTACATCAGTCGGACCCAGTGTAACCTATGGAAAGGGGAGGGGGGAGGAGGGAGATTAGTCACCAGAAGAGAACAAAGGATTACACAGTGGGAACTGTGTGAAAGCCAGTATTCAGAGGTCAGAGAGGTCAGTGCTGACTTCAGAGGAGATAGCCCGGTGATGTAGCTGTAAATTAACTCTTTGTTGTCCTTTTTTGGTGCCTCATCTCCCTCCACCCCTCCCCTCTCCATAGAGAACAATGAAGACAGGGGGGAGAGCTTCAAACTGCTTTTTCATGATAAAAATGCATTTTTCGGCTAATAAACTCAATTACAAAGTTTCTTAAAATCGTCTGGACTATTGATTTTAAACGTCACACTTTATTATGTTTCTGCTCTTACGCAGCGTAACATAAACACAGTGTCATTTTCTGTCCCCAGCTGAACGATCCCGCCTCCATTTCCAAGATGGACTTGTCTGGCAGTGACAGCCAATCACTGGCCACGTCACTGTCCTGGACAGGACACCGGGGGAGAGCAGAAAGGTTTGTTTTGTGCCTGGGCAGCAGCATACTAACAGTTAATTCTGAGTGGAATTATCAGGGTTAACATGTCAGTTTTCTGGTGTAAAAAAAAAAAAAGTTGCACATTTTTGCACAAGCCTCATTTTTTACACCAGTTTCCTGCCTTTATAAATTCTACCCAGGACTTTCTATTGCACAAGTCTTGATCTTGTTGCATCCCTTTATGTAGTTTGATATGGACTTGTTTCGTAACATTGCAGCTTGCACATGCTTAGAAAACTGATTTATAAGAATATACGTATAACAGTTCAGCAACAATGCACTAATGTTTCTTTTCTTAAAGGGGAAGTATCAGCAGGTTAGACGGATCTCACCTGGTGATACGTCCCTATTGCACACAGGGCACTCAGGATGAAGGTGTGTGTCTTATCTTCCTCCTCAGAGCCATTCCGCTGTAGCTGTTTATGTACTTGTGTCTACGATAAGGCTGTTAGGAGCTATGCCCCGCCCCCAGAGTGACAATCCGCTTCTAATGATTAACAATAGATCGGACGGCGGGGTTGGTGTTCTGGGGGCGACACAATTACATTAAAAACTGCACGGGAATGGCACTGTGGATGAAGGTAAGAGTGTTATTCCACGGGCCAATGGGGTCTGATAATAACTGTAAACAAGCGCCGATCTGCTAGATCGGCGCTTGTTTACGGACCTATTACACGCCCCGATAATCGTTTAACAAGGGCTGCATGGACATCGTTACCGATGTCCTTGCAGCCCTTGCTAAACTGCCATACATTACCTATCCATGGTCCAGGGCTCCTCTTGCGGTCCACTTCTCCCCGGGTCCCGCGCGCTGCAGTTCCAGATCGGCCTGTCTAAACTGACAGGCCGCTCAGCCAATCTCTGGCTGCGGCGGTCCCGGCCAGGGATTGGCTGAGCGGCCTGTTAGCTAAGACAGGCTGCTCTGAAGCTGCAGCTCGTGGGACCTGGGGAGAAGCAGAGCGCAGGAGGAGCCCTGGACCATGGATAGGTAATGTATTTACTTTGTAAATCGTCAGCCGCAGGCCACGCACCGCTATTACACATAGAGGTGCGCGGTTGGTGGCCAACAATTATAGGTCCAAACCTATATCAACGATCATCGGCTAATAGTTGTGTTTATTACACGGTAAGATAATTGGCCGGATAGGGCCGATTCGGCAGATTATCGTTCTGTGTAATAGGGCCCTAAGAGACATATCCTCATCATCAGCGTCCCACAGGGACATATCAGCAGGTTAGATTCCTGCTGATAGTTCCTCTTCAGAATACCTTTATGCTTCATACATGTTACATCTGTTCTTATTCCATGGCTGTGAAGCAGTAATGGGGAACCTTGGCTCTCCAGCTGTTGTAAAACTACAACTCCCATCATGCCTGGACAGCCAAAGCTAAAGACCCTCTGATGTTAGATGTTCCTGACCACAGTTAAGGGGACCCTACGCTTAGCATTACTATACATCTGTCTTTGCTCCATCGACAGGCGCACAAAAACACGGATTTATAACACACGAGTTTTGGAAGTGTCACATTTATCAACTGGAACCTTGACCATCACAGAGCGCCTGTCATGGAGGCCCATATGTTCTGCACACAGAAGCTGTAGAGCTGACAGACTCCTGGTGTCTTTTGTGAATTAACATATTGCTCAGCTGTACAAACGGAATTTGTGTATACGGCACGGATGGTTCCCAGAATAGTATGAGACATATACAAAACAATATCTAAAAGTTAAGTAAGAAATCTGTAAATAAAGAGTGCAGTCTTAAAGTGGTAGTTCACCAAAGAAAAGAAAAATCTTTCAAATAAACTGGTGCCAAAAAGTGCCAGAGATTTGTAATTTACTTCTAATAAAAAATCTCCAGTCTTCCAGTACTTATCAGCTGCTGTATGACCTGCAGGAAATGGTGTATTTTTTCCAGTCTGACACAGTGCTCTCTGCTGCCACCTCTGTCCATGTCAGGAACTGTCCAGAGCAGCAGCAAATCCCCATAGAAAACCACTTCTGCTCTCCAGACTGGAAAGAATACCACTTGCTGCAGGACATACAGCAGCTGATAAGTACTGGATGACTTGAATTTTTTTTTATAGAAGTAAATTACAAATCTCTGGCACTTTCTATCACTAGTTGATTTGAAAGAAATTTTTTAGGGGTAAACACCACAGCCCCTTCATACACCTGATTGCCTACACCAAACTAATATTGATGGCTTAACCTAAAGATACATTTAACAAAGATGGTCGAAACAATCACTGGCACAGGTAGTATGCCACTGACTGATGACGGCGGTGGAGATAGTGGTCAGACGTGATGAATTTTCACTGCCCAGCCCCTTTGTTCTCAAATGGATAAGCCAGTGCCAGAACTGATAGGGTACACAGGAACATTCAGCCATGCCGAATGGAGGACTGGAGAGATATCATTTAGTCGGCAGTAATTGAACGTGTATAGGTACCTTCACTCAACGTCATGACCAGGTTGAGGGAATTCCCATCAGCCTGGTTGGGTACTTTCCCCTGGGTTGTTGCAACAACAGAACCCAGGGGAAAATGGGTTCTAGCGGCTGTCAGGGAGCCTGTTACGTGGCACTACAGGGGGCACAGGGACAGGTAAGTAGAGCTTATTTATTATGTTCTCACCTGCCCCTGGCTGCAGTTCCCCTACAATGTGAGAGGGTAATGGTGCATCACTATGACCCACCTGATCTCAGTTACATCCGACTTGTCCAACTTCTGCAGCTCCAGTTTTGCAGCTTCCAGTATGGGCAAAGCCTCCGCCAGGGCGCTCTCTGCCTCCTGTTTCTCCACGGCAATAACTTTATTTTGCTCCTCTATTTCTGCAGCCTTCTCCTCCGCAAGCTTCCTTTTCTCCTCCGCTGTAATATCCAATAAATGTTATGTGGCTATAAAACATGGTTCTATGTCCATATTATTCAGGACTGAAAAGGATGACATTCCACATATTTATGGATCACCAGCTGATGTGAAATGGGCACTGTCACTTAAAAAAAAGAAAAAAAAGAAAAACCTTTTGGCATGTTCTAGGTTAGAGAAGACACAAGGGCTGCGCTAAGCACTTCACTCCCCAGCTTGCTTTCTTGTCTATCTCAATGGATACTGGAAACTACAATGAGCCAAGGAGTGAAGAGCACAGACAAGTGCTTCTCCCAGGCTCTATATATAATGAGTGGTGGGGGTTTGAACATCCAAACCCTGACCAATTAAAACATTTTTTAAAGGATGATGGCAGAGGGATGCTCAGCGTCCCTCCAGTGCCCTGTGTCCCTCAGTGTCCCCATGCTATTATCCTCTCCAGCAGCCACAGCCCGCACAGCTCTGGGAGTCGGGTCATGACAATACCATGTTATCCAGGAAGTGACATCACCATGTTATCCAGGAAGTGACATCACCATGTTATCCAGGAAGTGGCATCACCAAGTTATCCAGGAAGTGACATCACCATGTTATCCAGGAAGTGACATCACCATGTTATCCAGGAAGTGACATCACCATGATATCCAGGACGTGACATCACCATGTTTTCCAGGAAGTGACATCACCATGTAATGCAGGAAGTGACATCACCATGTTATGCAGGAAGTGACATCACCATGTTATCCAGGAAGTGACATCACCATGTTAACCAGGAAGTGACATCACCATGTTTATCCAGGAAGTGACATCACCATGTTATCCAGGAAGTGACATCACCATGTTATCCAGGAAGTGACATCACCATGTTATCCAGGAAGTGACATCACCATGTTAACCAGGAAGTGACATCACCATGTTATCCAGGAAGTGACATCACCAAGTTATCCAGGAAGTGACATCACCATGTTATCCAGGAAGTGACATCACCATGTTATCCAGGAAGTGACATCACCATGTTATCCAGGAAGTGACATCACCATGATATCCAGGACGTGACATCACCATGTTTTCCAGGAAGTGACATCACCATGTAATGCAGGAAGTGACATCACCATGTTATGCAGGAAGTGACATCACCATGTTATGCAGGAAGTGACATCACCATGTTATCCAGGAAGTGACATCACCATGTTAACCAGGAAGTGACATCACCATGTTATCCAGGTAGTGAAGCCTTGATGCAGTAGTAAGTGCAGGGAAATAAGCACTTTATGTGCATTTTCCGTAATAAGTCTATATTGGGGATTTGTATAAAACTTTTGGAGGGCGATACAATACTCAAATAAAAATTTTCGACTGACTTTTCCATTACAGGCACATCCAATGGCCAATCAGTCTACCTTAACTAGAATAATGTACCAGCAGCCGACATTGCACTGATGGATGGCCAAACCAAAAAATAACGGATGTTATTTTGGCCTCAAAATGATGGATGTAATTTTTTAAAAAATCAGAAACTGACAGGAAAACGTCATGGGAACATAACCATATAGTGTAATGCCAGCAAGACGCTTACCTATGGCAGTGTTAACAGATATCTCATCCAATAAGGCTTCACATGCAGCGGACTTCTCTGCTAACACCACCTTCTGTTCAGCCAGCTTTACATTCAGCTCAGCCAGCTGGACGGTGGCTTCCTTCAGCTTGTCCAGGCCTCCTTCTAATCGCTTGCATTGAGCTACAGGAAGAGAAAACACATAAGCATCGATAATTTGTAGAAATAAGTAACGTAAGAAAGTATTATAACTGCAAAATGCCTGAATAGTAATCCTGAGGTTAGAGCAATAACCAACGTCTAGTCATTATAATTCTTCACTAACAAAGATAGTGGCACTTTCCTGTCCAGCTGCACCAACAAATCTGCTGAAGTGTCACCCAGAAGCTCAGACATATTGGTTGTGACTCTTGAAGCAGTGTATGATACACATCTAGTAATATGGGCCAAAATACACAGGACACAAAATTATCATTTAGAAATTGCTTACCAGCCTCTTAAAGGGGTACTCTGGCAACATTGTTTTTTTCAAATCAACTGGTGTTAAAAGGTTATACAGATTTGTTATTTACTTCTATGACAATATCTTAAAGTAACGCACCTGTTTGATCGCTTAAATTCTTGTTTACTTCAACAGGTCATCATCTTAAAGGGGTACTCCGGAGTATCTTTAATACATTGCTTTTATAATGTTTGTAATATAACATTAAAATATATATATATATATATATATATATATACATACACATACATATATACACAGACACATATATATGTACGTCTGTTTAGTGACACGACCTATTACAGCCCTACGCTTCCCAATTGCCTTGTTCTATGCAGAGCAGGGGGTTTGTTTCCTCTGTGTAGTGTATATTCTAAAATACAGTACACAGGGAAAGAGAGTCTGGACGATACGATTGGGCTATCAGGCAGCCTCTGCACATTGCTATCACCTGTCACTGTACTAGAAGCAGAGCGAGCGATGGCCGTAATCACCACTCCCTCAGCAGGTTGGGTCAGACAGCCTCTCCTTCCCTGTGGACTGTATATAAGAATATAAAGTACACATAGGGAGTAAACACTGTGTTGCGCATAGCAATCGCGCTGTTGGGCAGCTCTAGAACAAAGCAGGGAATCGAAAACTGAAGGCTTAGAGAAGAAAAAAAAATTTGATTGACTCTGGAGTAGCCCTTTAAGATATATATTCACAGAATCCCACATTCATATTATACCCAGGTTAAACTGGTTCTTTTCCTCCAGTAACTTTGAATATGTGTTGATGAAATCCAGATAGTTCTTTGGGGTGACATAGTTGCTTCGTCGTAGCTTCTGCTGGAATTTTTTACTAAAATCTCCAACTGATTCATGAACCATAACAACGTGGTTAATGACGGGTTCTAAATGCTCAGAAGGGATCATTTGGTTCTCTCCTGGAAAATATGAGACAAACAGTGTGTTACATCATGGATTTATCTCCAACTATCACGTTACTGACGTCAGTCCACGTTTCCTGTCACCTGATGTGTAATAAAAACTGCTGACAAATAATAACTCGGTGTCACAATATTTACGTTCACTTACAATGATTTACACTTATTATTTATAAACAAGTAGGACAATGTCATCATTAACACGACTATTAGGCTGGGTTCACACTGCGTTTTTGCAATCCGTTTAACGTATACGTTTTATGGAAAAACAGATGCAATTGTGTGCAATCCGTTTGGATCCGTTTTTCCATTGACTTCCATTTTTTGTTTTTTTTAACAGACACAAAAGTAGTGTTGATAACGTTTTTCTGTCCGTTAAAAGTAACCAATTAAAACGGATTGCAAAAAGGTAGTGTGAAACCAGCCATACAGCAAATATACCGTGGCCTCCCTTCCCTGCATGCGCTGACCGACACAGTGTGGAGTTAGCGTAGGGACCCGTGTGAACCAGGAGACCTGCACATTGGTACACGGGGCAATATGGTTTAATCAAATTATATACCGACATCCTGGCGTTGGTTTTTAAAATAGGCCTAGCAGCATTAGTATCAGCCATAGGTGTGATGTGCAGCCGCTTCTCTCTCTCCATGTCGGATTTTATATTTCTCCCTTTTCTGAGCGGCTGGCATTCCCCTTCATAAGACCCACACGACCCAAATTGGCAGGATACACCTGTGCTCGCACGTCAGTACCTCCTATCTTCCCCATTCTGTCTGCAGCAGTCATGGTGAGTGCAATACCATATTCATACTTGTGTTGTTTGGGGGCAGCCTTCCCCGCCGGTGGTGCTGGCTGGGTATTGGGGGGGCATTTTGGGTTTGGTCCTGTGACATTGGGGTTGCAGGGTCGTTCCATGGCCTCCCTTCCCTGCATGTGCACGCTTTATGGGGTTGGCGGTCAATGACCGATACAGTGTGGAGTTAGCGTAGGGACCCGTGTGAACCAGGGGACCTACACGTGGTACACGGGGCAATATGGTTTGATCAAATTATAAACAGACATCCTGGTGTTGTTTTTTAAAATAGGCCTAGCGGCATTAGTATCAGCCATAGGTGGGATGTGCAGCCACTCCTCTCTCTCCATGTCGTAAATATCATGTGTGTTGCTGGGCTTTTTCTAAAAGTCAGGGTCCTTTTTTTTAATTGCCGCCCGGTTCCCACGCTCAGAGCCGGTCTTTTCGGGAGCAGCAGCCCATCCCTGAGCACTGGGGGCAGGCCCACCGACCCCCAGTTTGGCAATATTCCCTCCTCTCTGCTAGACTGATTGTAATGAAGCCGTGTTACAGAGGGGTGGCGGGCCTGCCCCCAGTGCTCTTGGGTGTGCCAGTGCTCAGGAATAGGTCGGCACAGTGCGTGGGAAGCGGGATGCAATTTTAAAAAAAGGACTGCGCCACTGGCATCCCCGCACCGGCACCGATCCTTTAAGGTAAAAAAAGCCAGCGATGCACCTGAATGTACATTGGCTCTAAGGTTTACCCTACATTGCGCACTTCAGAATAAGTCCAGAAATGAGATCTCAGATACTGAATATTTTTAGTGACATTGATTATTGGAATTTGGAATCAATGAGAAATAGAATGTACTCACCTAGAAATGATTTAGCCACAGCATACAGTGCTTGAGGAGGCCAGGGCAAGAACCAGTCGATACCAGTGTTATTCACCAAACCTTGAAAGACATATTCATGATTAGAACTTAAAGCAGAGAGGATAAAAAGTGCAATTCATATTCCTACTGATAACAAATGGAGTCTAAAAAATCTCTTTCTCTGGTATAATGATATTATGTTACCGTGACTGCTTATGGGTTCTACCCCTGTGGCTTATAGGCTACAGGCCGGAAGAGAGGGACGGCAGCTCCATCATACATCATGGGAACCAGCACTAGGTAAGTATTAATTTTTTTTATTTTCCTGTTTGGTCACAATGGAACAATATTAATACAGGGGCACAGGGAGGTATTATTACTATATGGAGGCACAAGGGGCATTATTACTATATGGAGGAAAAAGCGGCATTATTACTATATGGAGGCACAAGGGGCAATATTACTATATGGAGGCACAAGGGGCAATATTACTATATGGAGGCACAAGGGGCAATATTACTATATGGAGGCACAAGGGGCATTATCACTATATGGGCGTCCTATTACTGTATGGAGGCACAGGAGACAACAATATATTGGGCAGAGGCAAGGCCGTATTTACCACTAGGCACCCGTGGTCCGGTGCCTAGGGCAGCACCTTACAGGGGGGCAGCACCATCAAGCAGGTGGAAGAAAACAACTTTTTTTTTTTTTTTTTAGTCTCCTACCTTCAGTTCAGACTAGCCAGTAAATCTGGTGTCTTTTCTAGGGGGTGGGTATTGATCAGGTTGGGTGTGGCGGTGGTAAATGTGACGCCTGGAGCTATTACCTATCAATCTACCAATCCTGTGTCGAGAATTCCTTTAGACAATATGCAGACGGCTCTAATCATTCATTCAATGTGGAAATTTTTTAATGTTTTAAGCCGTTAAAAACCCATGAAACCACGTGATTCTCCCCCACACTCCTTAAGATGGGGCGTCTTCAGGGCTAGTGCCTAGGGCAGCAGCATCTGTTAATATGGCCCTGGGCACAGGGAGCACTATTAATATATGGAGGAGGCAGTAATATATACAGGAGGCAGTAATGCTGTATGAGGGAGTAGGGGCAATTATTACTATATAGGGACACTATTACTATATGGAGGTACAAGAGGCATTATTACTACATGGGGGCACTATTACTATACGAAGGCACAAGGGGCATTATTACTATTTGGGGCACAAGGGGCATTGTCATTATAAGTGGACACTGTTATTATATGGAGGCACAAGGGGAATTATCACTACATGGGGGCACTATTACTGTATGGAATGGAGGCACAGGAGACAACTATTAATATATTGGGCACAGGAAGCACTATTAATATATGGAGGAGGCAGTAATATATGGAGGAGGCAGTAATGCTGTATGAGGGAGTAGGGGCAATTATTACTATATAGGCACACTATTACTATATGGAAGTACAAGAGGCATTATTACTACATGGGGGCACTATTACTATACGAAGGCACAAGGGGCATTATTACTATTTGGGGCACAAGGGGCATTGTCATTATAAGTGGACACTATTATTATATGGAGGCACAAGGGGAATTATCACTACATGGGGGCACTATTACTGTATGGAGGCACAGGAATGAACTATTATTACATGGCGCACAGGGGGCACTATTAATATATGAAGCAGTACATTAAAACTGCACAGGAACGGTGCCGAGGATGAAGGTAAGAGACATACCTTCATCCTCAGCGTCCTGTGCACAATAGCCAAAACCAGGGAAGAGTCATCTAACCTGTTGATAATTCCCCTTTAAGTACTTGATGCTACTTACAGCACATAAAGATATTAATTCAATAATACATAAAGAAATAAGTGTATGCTTACCTGGAAAATTTCTGCATCTTGTCCTTAATGTATCACCGACTGGGGACATCCCAAGAACGATATGGAGGTTGTTTGCGCTCTTGTTAACAAAGAACTGCCAAATGCTCTCCTTGGCGGGTCCCATGCCATGTTTTCCTGCCTCATCTCTGATTTGGTTTAGAATGGATTCCTTCTCATCATCTGGGAAAAGAGCTGGGACCATTCCTAAGAAATAAAATAATACAACGCGGGGAATAAATTAGACCTGCAACAGCTAAACTGTCTGGCCGTCCTATAGCAACTAGTCACAGGGTTCATTAAAGGGGTAGTCCTATCTGAGCTTGTTATACAGCTTTCTATAACATGTGCACAGTTACTACTGCAAACAGGTCATTTATTCTGTCTGTATCTCTAAAATAGCTTCATAAACTAAAAGATACATAGGGGAACTCCAATTTACTTCCATAAAAAAAATAAGCATTCCAGTACTTATCAGCTGCTGTTTGTTCTGCAGGAAGTGATGTATTCGTTCCAGTCTGACACAGTGCTCTCTGCTGCCACCTCTGTCCATGTCAGGAACGGTCCAGAGCAGGAGAGGTTTTCTATGGGGATTTGCTACTGTTCTGGACAGTTCCTGATATGGACAGAGGTGGCAGCAGGTAGCCCTGAGAGCTGCACAGCCCTGGAGGTGCTGCACCATAGGACCTTCAGTGATGTCACATGACTGGGAGACAGGCTCCCTATAGATACTGTAAGCAAATCTGTATATGTGTCTGTCTGAATGTACGGTATGTAGCATGTAGTATGTATGGAGCAGTGTTTTTCTAGATGTGTAGCAAATCTGCTTGCTTATAGGGAGGTAACAGAACTGTGTGTCTGTATATTGGTGTAGTAGCACTGTATGTCTCTGTGGGTATGTTTATGTAGCAGAGCTGGGTGTGTATGATGAAGCAGAGGTGTGTGTGTAGAGTGCATGCAGCAGAGCTGTTTATGTGTAGGTATAATGTGCTGTCATGGACAGTGTTAGTGTCACGGTTGTAAAAATTTATTAATTTTTTTTGCAGAAATCAATAGTATAGGCAATTTTAAGATACTTGGTAATTGGGTTTATTAGCCAAAAAAAGCATTTTTATCATGAAAAAGCAGCTTGAAGCTCTCCCCCCTGTCTTCATGTTTTTCTATGGAGAGGGGAGGGGTGGAGGGAGATGAGGCACCATAACAGGACAACAAAGAGTTAATTTACAGCTACATAACCAGGCTAACTCCTCTGAAGTCGGAACTGACCTCTCTGACCTCTGAATACCGGCTTTCACACAGGTCCTGCTGTGTAATCCTTTGTTCTCTGCTGGTGACTAATCTCCCTCCTCCCCCTCCCCCTCCATAGAACAGACAGGGGCATGACTGATGTAAACTAGTCAAGATTTCCTGATAATAAGCAGTGAATGAGACAGAGGAGGGGGGGGGGGCTGGGGAAAGGCTTTGTGAATGCAGATAATGGCATATTTGACTAATGTACCCAATTACACAGTTTCCTAAAATCGCCTGGACTATTGATTTCAGCAAAAAAAAAAAAAAAAAAAGACAGTGACACTTTAAAGTGGTGCTGTCATTTCAAAAAACTGACTCCTTCACTGCCTTAGACCACCAGGGACAGTGTCGGACTGGCCTGCCAGAGGACTTGAGGATCCTCTGGTGGGCCCCTAGCTTTAGAACCTGCATTAACATTGACTGACAGGTGATTTCTCACTGGTTATTCACTGGTGGGCCCCCAGGATCGTTTCCTCTGGTGGGCCCCCGATACCCCAGTCCAACACTCACCAGGGTGTAAGTTTATTTACATGAATTTTATTCCGTTTTCAGTTGTCTAAACCAAAGTGCGTCTTCTAGTCAGGTGTGTCTTATAAAGTGAAAAATACGGTATTTTACTACCAAACGCCTAATGCTGCGTTTACACGAAACGACAATTGGCCCGATCGTGCGATTAACGATGTCGGAGTAACGTTTTATTTTTTTCATAACGATCAGCGTTTAGACAGTACGATATATCGTATGGAAAATTCATTTTGCGATCGCTTAAGCCTATCTCACACATTAGTTAAAATCGGCGAACGACTGTTCACACGGAACGATCTGCGATTTTTTTTGCGAACGATCAACGACGATTTGAGAACATGTTCAAAGATCAAAATGAACGATTTCTCGCTCGTCGTTTGATCGTTTGATGCGTTTACATGTACGATTATCGTTCAAATTCGATCATTATCGCGCAAATTCGCACGATAATCGTTCCGTGTAAACGCAGCATAATACTGCCCTGTGCATGGGGTGAAGTATCAAAGACAATTATGTGGTCTAAAAGCTGGGCGCTGCTTACCAGACGTCAGCATGTTATTAATGAGTTCCAGGAATCCTTCCTCTGCCACATGTGCGTCTGTAAACAAGAAAATCATCTTCTTGTTCTCTAAGCCGAGCTTCATGTAGAGATTCTTCAAGTCTTCCCTGAAACTGTTCTCTCCATAGCCGCGGCTTAGAACAATCTCAAAAACCTAACGGGAGGATAAACGCTTGTTATTACCTGACAGCCCTGGAACCATCATATATCTCTATGTGTGTGACATATCATCAGACCTCATATCCAGCAGCAAACGCGGCAAGCCTGGCAAGGGACTGCTTCCCGGAGCCTCCTACACCGACCAGCAGAGCGTGACCCCGATCCATCCTTATAATGCGGTGTATGCGGGTTAAATGCTCCAGAGCGTCCTCAAAAAGGACCAGGTTCATTTTTGTTTTATTTTCATTATATTCCTCAAGGATTTCCTGGTGGAAGAAGAAACAAGGCAGGACATAGGTATGAGATGTTAAGGAGTCACTGTCGTATTTCTTTTTTTCTGCAGAAATCAATAGTCCAGGGGATTTTAAAAAACTTTGTAAGGGTGCGTTCACACCTACAGGATCTGCAGCAGATCTGCAGCAGATTTGATGCTGTGTTCAGTTATTTAAATGAAATTTGCTGCAGAAAATCAGCTGCAGATCCTGTAGGTGTGAACGCACCATAATTGGGTTTATTAGGCAAATCTGCCATTATCTGCATTCAGCAAGACTTTCCCCAGCCCCCCTCCTCTCTCATCCACTGCTCATTATCAGGAAATTGTGTCTTGTTGCATCAGATATGCCCCTGTCTGATCTATGGAGAGGGGAGGGGGGAGGAGGGAGATTAGTCAGCAGCTGAGAGCAGAGAACAAAGGATTACACAGCGGGACCTGTGTGAAAGCCGGTATTTAGAGGTCAGTGCTGAATTAAGAGAAAACAGACGGTGATTTAGCTGTAAATTAACTCTTTGTTGTCCTGTTTTGGTGTCTCATCTCCCTCCACCCCTCCCCTCTCCATAGAGAACAATGAAGACAGGGGGGAGAGCTTCAAACTGCTTTTTCATTATAAAAATGCAGTTTTCAGCCAATAAACCCAATTACAAAGTTTCTTAAAATCGCCTGTACTATTGATTTCTGCAAAAAAAATAAAAAAAATAAACGACAGTCACACTTTAAATCCTATGCAAGTTATAGTATAAAGTTAGAGTGTCCCTCACCTGAAAGAGAGCTTTAGCGGCATCAAAATCTTGGATGTCTTCATATACCCGTGGTTCCCCCTCATTCATCGCTGTTCTGTAGTCCCCAAAAAGAATGGGGTCTCTCATGGTATAATCTAGGTCGGCTTTGAAGTGTTCTTCAGTGAGGCTCTGAATATGGCGTTGTACCTTACATTTAATGAAACAGTAGCAGGCGGTTTAATCGGAGAAAGAGCTCTAGATCTGTATAATATGATTAAAAGGCTTGTGCAACAATTAAAAAAATATATATTTTTTTAATTTGAACGGGTTATCCAGAATTAGTAAAGCATGGCCACTTTCTTCAAGAGACAGCATGACTCTTGTCTTCAGTTTGAGGGGGGGAGGGGCAGTTCTATTGAAGTAAATAGAGCTTAAAGGGGTACTCCGGTGAAAATATTGTTCTTTCAAATCAACTGTTTTTGGAAATTTATATAGATTTGTCTATAGCTGCTGTATGACCAGCAGGAAGTGGTGTATTCTTTCCAGTCTAATTGCAAACCACATGTGGTGGAGACAAGGGGGGAGATTTATAACACATGGTGTAAAGTGAAATTGGCCCAGTTGTCCCTAGCAACCAATCAGATTCCACCTTTCGTTTTCCAAAGAGTCTTTGAGGAATTAATTGATTGGTTGCTAGGGGCGACTGAGCCAGTTTCACTTTACACCATGTTTGATAAATCTCCCCCAAGATTTGTGCTCTCTCTGGAATAAAGTGGCAATGTTTTCCCAACGCTGGATAACCCCTTTAATACTAGCCAGTTGAAAAATAAATAAAAAAAAAATGTAAAAAATCATACTTTTTTTCCTGTTATAAACCAAGAGAACCCCTTTAATAATAAAGGAGGTGTTATTTACCACTGTCTTATCATCTTCATTGATCAGTCTATCATGGAAAACTCTCAGGGCCTCATTCCTCCAAACTCTCACCATCTGTGCCACTGTCTGGAATCTGATACACAACAAGAAATATAAGGCTGGAAAAAGTGGTTTTTCATGTATATCATTTTCAAAGATATTTTACTGTATACTTTCATGGCACAATACTTTCCTATAGGAGACCATCAATATATAAGTATTTTTACCTTTAAATCAACTGGTGCCAGCAAGTGCCAGAGATTTGTAATTTACTTCTATTAAAAAATCCCAAGTCTTTCAATACTCATCAGCTGCTGTATGTCCTGCAGGAAGTGGTGTATTCTCTCCAGTCGGACACAGTGCTCTCTGCTGCCACCTCTGTCCATGTCAGGAACTGTGCAGAGCAGTAACAAATCCCCATACAAAACCTCTATTGCTCTCTAGACTGGAAATAATACACCACTTCCTGCATGACATACAGCAGGTGATAAGTACTGAAAGACTTGAGATTTTTTTTTTAATAGAAGTAAATTACAAATCTCTGGAACTTTCTGGCATCAGTTAAAGGAGAAGTCCGGCGAAAATATTTATTAAAGTATTGTATTGCCCCTCAAAAGTTATACAAATCCCTAAAGTACACTTATTATGGGAAATGCACATTAAGTGCTTTTTTCCCTGCACTTACTACTGCATCAAGGCTTCACTTCCTGAATAACATGGTGATGTCACTTCCTGGATAACATGGTGATGTCACTTCCTGGATAACACGGTGATGTCACTTCCTGGATAACACGGTGATGTCACTTCCTGGATAACACGGTGATGTCACTTCCTGGATAACATGGTGATGTCACTTCCTGGATAACATGGTGATGTCACGACTCCCAGAGCTGTGCGGGCTGTGGCTGCTGGAAAGGATGATGGCAGGGGGACACTGAGGGACACAGGGCACTGGAGGGACACTGAGCCACCCTCTGCCATCATCCTCTCCAGCAGCCACAGCCCGCACAGCTCTAGGAGTCGGGTCGTGACATCACCATGTTATCCAGGAAGTGACATCACCATTTTATCCAGGAAGTGACATCACCATTTTATCCAGGAAGTGACATCACCATTTTATCCAGGAAGTGAAGCCTTGATGCAGTAGTAAGTGCAGGGAAAAAAGCACTTTATAAGCATTTCCCGTAATAAGTGTATATTGGTCATTTGTATTACCTTTGGGGGACAATACAATACTTAAAAAAAATGCTCGCCAGACTTTTCCTTTAATTTGAAAGAATTCTTTTTTTGTCAACTACCCCTTTAACAGTTTCACATGGAAGAAAATGCATGGGGGGGGGAATAAATAAAAATATGAAAACCAAAATGATTTGGTTTTGGCCATGGCAACCAATCACATCTCAGATTTTGTTTTTCAGTTCTGTTACAGCCTGAGCTGTGATATATTTCTAATATGATTTAAAAAGGAGGTTCAACGCAATCTATACAGTACACTGTACTACAATGTGTAAAACAATATACACCAGGGGCAGGGGCGTAGCTAATGTCTCCTGGGCCCTGGTGCGAGAGGCCAACTTGGGCCCCCCCCCCTCCTTTCACGACCAAGTGATGCTATTGTTGTGTGTGTTTGTGTATATATATATATATATATATATATATATATATATACACACAGTGGTGCCTTGGATTATGAGCATAATTCGTTCCAGGACCGTGCTTGTAATCCAAATCCACTCTTAAACCAAAGCAAATTTTCCTATAAGAAATCATGTAAATGCAGACAATTGGTTCCGCACCCCAAATATATTTATTATTCTGTACTGTACAGTAATGGAGAGGATGGGAAACACAAGGGCTGACAGAGACTGCAGGGAGCATGAAGGAATGAGCAGTACAGATGTGGGCACATACATGCAGCGCTCTCTGTCCGGGAAGAGAGGGGTTACAGCTATGGAGAGATTACCCCCCCCCCACAGTCCTGTCCCCTGATGTAAGCCCCAGCCTGAAGGGGATCTGCTATGATTTGGAAGGTGTTTAGAGTACAGTGCTGTAGACCCCGCTATGCAGGCCATGCCCCTTCTCCACTCGCGCTCCCACCCGATACAGGAAGTTCTTAAACCAAAGCAATGTTCTTAAACCAAGTCACAATTTTGAAAAACTGTGAGCTCTTAAACCAAAACGCTCTTAAACGAAGTTACTCTTAAACCAAGGTACCACTGTATGTGTATATATATATATATATATATATATATATATATATATATACACACACACACACACACCAAGACATATATTACCTATTACCGCCATACTGTTACCGACCAAATCCTGTATACTGAGACCAATATTACCAGTAATACCAGTATATAGGAAGGAAACATTACCGCCACACCACAACCACTACCATCACCACCATATTGTTACTGACCAAATCCAGTATACTAAATCACCTCATCCAGTCATATAGAGGTGGCCCCAGCTCTACACAGGTTCTATACACCATATACATTACAGTGCAGATATATCAGGTGACTCACAGGGGACGTCTTCTCTGATCGGAGTTCTTTCCTTTTCATCATCTTCTCCATCCGTCCTAGGCCGTTATGAGAACTTCTCCGAGCCACGAATCCACAGAATCTGCCAGACAGACATATTAGGCTCCACACTCTGTCACCATCCTCATCTCTCTACACACTGCACATCTGTATTGTCCCCTTTACACCCTCATTTAGTGGGTAGCCCTGACTCTATGTGACCTCCTAATAATATATGCCCCCCTCCCTTATAGATGGCCCCCTCTACCCCCTCCCTTATAGATGGCCCCCTCTACCCCCTCCCTTATAGATGGCCCCCTATACCCCCTCCCTTATAGATGGCCCCCTCTCTCCTCACCCTCCCTTATGGATGGTCCCCTCTCCCCCCACCCTCCCTTATCGATGGTCCCCTTCCCCCCCCCTCCCTTATAGATGGTCCCCTTCCCCCCCCCCCTCCCTTATAGATGGTCCCCTTCCCCCCCCCCCCTCCCTTATAGATGGTCCCCTTCCCCCCCCCTCCCTATAGATGGCCCCCTCTCTCCTCACCCTCCCTTATGGATGGTCCCCTCTCCCCCCACCCTCCCTTATAGATGGTCCCCTTCCCCCCCCCTCCCTTATAGATGGTCCCCTTCCCCCCCCCCCCTCCCTTATAGATGGTCCCCTTCCCCCCCCCTCCCTTATAGATGGTCCCCTTCCCCCCCCCCTCCCTTATAGATGGTCCCCTTCCCCCCCCCCTCCCTTATAGATGGTCCCCTTCCCCCCCCCCCCTCCCTTATAGATGGTCCCCTTCCCCCCCCCCCTCCCTTATAGATGGTCCCCTCTCCCCCCACCCTCCCTTATAGATGGTCCCCTTCCCCCCCCCTCCCTTATAGATGGTCCCCTTCCCCCCCCCCTCCCTTATAGATGGTCCCCTTCCCCCCCCCTCCCTTATAGATGGTCCCCTTCCCCCCCCCCTCCCTTATAGATGGTCCCCTTCCCCCCCCCCCTCCCTTATAGATGGTCCCCTTCCCCCCCCCCTCCCTTATAGATGGTCCCCTTCCCCCCCCTCCCTTATAGATGGCCCCCTCCTTCCCCCCACCCTCATAGATGGCCCCCTCCTTCCCCCCACCCTCATAGTTGGCCCCCCTTTTTCCCCCCACCCTCATAGATGCCCCCTCCTTTTCCCCCACCCTCATAGATGCCCCCCTCCTTCCCCCCCACCCTCATAGATGGCCCCCTCTTTCCCCCCACCCTCATAGATGGCCCCCTCTTTCCCCCCACCCTCATAGATGGCCCCCTCTTTCCCCCCACCCTCATAGATGCCCCCCTCCTTTCCCCCCACCCTCATAGATGCCCCCCTCCTTCCCCCCCACCCTCATAGATGCCCCCCTCCTTCCCCCCCACCCTCATAGATGGCCCCCTCTTTCCCCCCACCCTCATAGATGGCCCCCTCTTTCCCCCCACCCTCATAGATGGCCCCCCTCTTTCCCCCCACCCTCATAGATGCCCCCTCCTTTTCCCCCACCCTCATAGATGCCCCCCTCCTTCCCCCCCACCCTCATAGATGGCCCCCTCTTTCCCCCCACCCTCATAGATGGCCCCCTCTTTCCCCCCACCCTCATAGATTGCCCCCCTCCTTTCCCCCCACCCTCATAGATGCCCCCCTCCTTCCCCCCCACCCTCATAGATGCCCCCCTCCTTCCCCCCCACCCTCATAGATGGCCCCCTCTTTCCCCCCACCCTCATAGATGGCCCCCTCTTTCCCCCCACCCTCATAGATGCCCCCCTCCTTTCCCCCCACCCTCATAGATGCCCCCCTCTTTCCCCCCACCCGTACAGGCTGATAAAAAAAACAAAACTTAACTCACCTGACATCGCGCTCCCACGTTGATTCTCACTCCTCCTGGTCTGTCCCCGACTGCTGCGCGGCTGCCGGGGGTGTCGCGTCTTATCCCCGGCAGCGCGCGCATCCCAGGACTCCCTGCGCGCCGGAACCGGAAGTCAGGGCCCAAGGCGCGCAGGGAGTTCTGGGATGCGCGCGCTGCCGGGGGTAAGACGCGACACCCCCGGCAGCCGCGCAGAAGCCGTGGGAAAGACGGAGCCAGTCTCTTGTGACCGCAAGCAAAACAATGCTTGCGGTCACAAGAGTGATTGATCGGGGGGCCCCGCGGGCCCCCCTTGTGGCGGGCCCGGTCGCGGCGGCGACCCCCGCGACCACGGTGGCTACGCCACTGACCAGGGGTGGTAAACTGCGGCTCTCCAGCTGTTGCAAAACTACAATTTCCATCATGACTGGACAGCCAAAGCTTTAGTTGTACAGACCTCATGGGAGTTGTGGAGAGCCGCAGACTGACACCTGTAATACAAACTGATGACTTTAAAGAGAATAAGTAAATATATAAATAAATACCTTTCCGGAGTTGTCAGAATCAGTCCGTTAAATACTCGGGAAAGATCTCGAAGGTTAAATATATAATGAAACTTTGAAGGAGTTGGCGGAAGATCCCGAACAATCATTTTATACAGCTCCAGAGTACAGGAGGTTAACTTATCACATATGGCCTGGATGTCTTCACTGAATAGCTGTAAAAGACAAATGGGTCAATAAGCTTAAAGGGGAATGTGCCATCAGAAAACAACTTATTGGTTAAATAACATTCTTATGTTAAACAGATTTTTTTTAAAGAATTTTTGGTGACATTTTTCTCCAATTTTCCATTTTTCTATCTATATTATAAAATAAACCTAATATCTTGCAGTTCTCGTTCTCACTACCGGGGCTAAAACTAAGCTGAGACTTCCTGTTGTGTCTGTGGGGATAAGAGGAGGCTGCTGTACAGTGATTTGTACAGCATTACAGCATCATGTGACACCAGTAGATAGAGGAGACAACAGCAGCTCCCTGTGGAATGACCTCTTCAAGGTCACATAGCGCGCTCAGTAATGTTTGTCTGTCTAGTGTTGTCTATATCCATGAGTCTTGCTGTAAAGAATGTCACTAAATACAGCTAAAAACAGCTCAAGCAAGATCCCCCATAACAATGTACAAAAAAAAAATGACAGTCAGAAATTAGCAATAGATTATTAACAAACAACATTTTTTTTTGCATCTGACTCTAATCAGTAAAATAAAATCTAAGTGATACATTCCCCTTTAAATACCCCAACAGCGCCCATAAGTTACATTTGCTGTCATCACTTCCATCAATTCCATCACTTAAATCAAATTTTAATAATCCCAGTAAAATATCCACATAAAGCTCCATAACTTAATAATTTTGTTCATTTGTCTTCTAGTGTTTATATGTTTGCATCTATACCAGTAAAGCAATATAGGTGGCTACGGGGGAGGGGCTCTCTTCACAAGACTGGGGGGGGGGGGGGTTAAGCAGGCAGTTTTGGTTTTTTACTTTTTCTTCCTGTAGACTGGTCAAATTCTCTATGATCTGAGTCACTTGATCTGCACAAATAATTTTCTTGTTGATATGTGAACTAGTGTCCCTTGATACTTTGCATTTCTATTGGATGCTTGTGTCCAACTGCCTGGCTACATTATACTTTCATGATGTGGTGACTCCTTTGTGCTCTTTACATATGTTTTTGAGGTTGGCATTGTGACTCATACCTGTATTTTACAAATGAGTTGTTTTTGTATATAACGAATTTATAAAAAATTAATTTAAAAAAATTAATTAAAACAAATATATATATATATATATATATATATATATATATATATATATATAGTACAGTAATATACTGCATGCATATTTAATGTAAATCCGTCTTGAATAAGAAAACAGAAATAAAATTACCATTGTGTGTCCGTGTAGAATAGAGTAGTAAATAAGATGTAAGGATTCTTCTGCAGGGAAAAGCACATTGAACACAGTAAACAGGGATATAAACCGAGTGTCTACTTCGTTTCGTCCCCCGCCAGCCTTTCCCATTGCAGCTATAAATCCAAGATCCCTTAGGAACTTGCAGTTCAGTTCCTTGCCGCGGTCATACATGCCACCCTTTTCCAGCAGCAACTTTAACAGAGCGATTGGTTGCTGTGTCCCATATTCATCCACCTAGATTTCAAATGGAAACCAGAATTACTTTGTGTACCATCTTATCAAGCCAGTTTGTTTAAACAAGAAATTATGGTTAAAAATAAAAATCATTCCGAATTTTTGGAAAAAAATGTTTTTTTTCTAAAAATACAAACCTTTGGCATATTCATGTCATCCATAAAGACCAACAAGCGCTTGCCCATAGGGGGTCCATAGGTGTCTTTAGTACGTTTCTCTACATTTGCTTCTAAATTTCTTTGGATATCCATGGACGTAGTACGAGAAGAGAAATTGATAGTCAGCAGCATCTGTCCAGGAAGGAATGCACAGGATTGTATGGAAATAGTTGATCTTTAACTAGACAATGTGAGAACTACAGTGAAACCTTGGATTACAAGCATAATTTGTTCCGGGAATGTGCCTGTAATCCAAATTACTCGTATATCAAAGCGAATTTTCCCATAAGAAATAACTGGAATGCAGAAGATTCCTTCCACAACCCACAAATAAGGTAGGTAAGGTGTTCTATATCAATAAAGAACACAATCAGTAAAGAAGGGGTTAACTAGTTAACTCTCCCTCCACTCACAACTTCCTAGTTGGCTGCAAACCTGCTGGTGCCGGAACCTGCTAGTACTAGTGCCAGCTGCCTTGAGCAGCTATCGGTGAAGGGGTTAAAACAGGGGTCAGAGGGAAGGAGCAGTCATACAACATCCTGTGCCACGTGTAGGTAAGATGGTGGTGACATGTGTGCGGAAGCAGCAGGAGATGTCTGGACCGGGGGAGTTGAAGTATCCCTGATACAGGATCAGGAGAGTACAAGGGCATAGCAGCTTCACTCACACTCAGTCCTCCGGAAGCAGGGAGGAGAGGGAGCTGCTCGATTCCACAGGAGGATCTTCACAGTTCTACAAGGTACATGATGCAGACGGGCGCCTGTGGAGAGGCGGCAGGCTTGCAAAACGCTCTCAAACAAAGTTACTTGTAATTCAAGGTTTCAATGTACTTGTATACAGAACATGAGAAAGGGAACAAGGAGAATAAAAATTAGGGAAGGCAAGGTAGGTAAGTGGGTCACTACTCTATTACCGTGTTATCACTGTTTAAGTTCCTTAAGAGGTTCAATGTAGTAGCGGTTTTAGATGTCCCCGATTCACCAACAAGTACTACTGGTCTCTTAATCTTCACCATTTGCTCCAACAGCCATGTGGTACGTGTAGTGTCCACCGTAGGAACTTAAGAAAGCAGAATTTTTTTTTTATTAATATACAAATAAATTAAAGCTTCTACAAGGCAATGCCAAGACAAGTCATCACGATAGCAGAACAAAGTAACAATATACGGTAAATAAAAAGGATAAAAACAAGGTAAATAAAAAAGAAATCTGGATTTAAGTTGAATCGCTTATTAAAAATAAAAAAAACACAATCATAGCCGTACTTCCAAAATCCTAAAGGGGATCTCGTGTCGGCTCCACCCACAAAGTCGCGCCCCCCCCCCCCCTACTTACCTGCCCACTGTTGGCCCATGTAATAGGGCCGGCGGGAAACAAGGAGCAGGCAAGCACTGACCTGACAGGTCGGCGCACACTTGCTCCCGCTGATTCCCCCGTGTAATAGGGGCTTCAGAGAGTAATTGAACGATTCGGTGGTGAATTTATATAGGCCTGTATGCCATTTTTCTTGAGCACAAAAGATAGGTTTTCCATCTCAGAGACCATGTGGTTGTGCCTGTGTGAGGGTCGTGCTTAGAGATGAGCGAACCGGGTTCGGGTTCGAGTCCATCCAAACACAAACGATCGGCATTTGATTAGCGGGGGCTGCTGAACTTGGATAAAGCTCTAAGGTTGTCTGGAAAACATGGATACAGCCAATGACTATATCCATGTTTTCCACATAGCCTTAGGGCTTTATCCAACTTCAGCAGCCACCGCTAATCAAATGCTGAAAGTTCGGGTTCGGATGGACTCCAGCATGCTCCAGGTTCGCTCATCTCTAGTCGTGCTTGTGTGAACATAACCTAACAACAGTTCTGGCCTCAAGAACACTACTGGAACTTACCTAGAATATCAATAAATTTCTCCTCTGGTTTATGTATATATTTTGGAACCAGTTTGCTCCATGGAATCCATTTCTTTTTTTCACCATCAAAATGAAAGTCATAAATGGTAGGGTGCTGACCTGAAACAACACAGATTCAATCAAGTCCCTTGAATTCCCTCAAATCCACTGGGTCAGCAATGTCTCCAGCTTGGTTGAATGCCACTTACCTGGAAGCTCCCCGGGTCCAGCTAGGGCCTGCTCATCATAACTAGTTGTCATTGAAGCTAAACGTTTTATGTACTCATCAAATTTAATTCTTCCATTTTCGAGTAATGTTGCGCCCAAGGAGCAATACAAAGCTTCTATGAAGAAACACTCCAAGACATCCACCTCTTCAACTTCTTTTTCAATTAAAGCTTCAAGCATCATAGACAACTGGGTCACCTATGGAGTTTATAGCAATAGTACATCTTTATTTCTGATAATAAATAGGTACTTTCTAAAGCAGTGCTTCTCAAACTGTGAGGCGGGCCTCACCAGTGAGGCGCCCCCTAGTTGCTGGTGAGGCCCAGCTGAGGAGGCAGTTCTCACAAAAGTGACCACAAGCTGCACAATCCTTTCCCGGACTCCAACAATCTCTGCTTTAGGAACATTACTGACTCATTTTGTACTTATTTTATATTATACAGAGATTAGGAGACAAATGGAGGGTAGACTGAGCAATAGTTTTTTACATTTGCATGGACTTCTACCATAGATGGTGAGGCTCTAGCACCCTCTTGGTCAATCTGGTGAGGCCCAGGCATCATTTTGTCTGTTGGGTGAGGCTCCAGAAGAAAAAGTTTGAGAAGCACTGTTCTAGAGATGAGCGAACCTCGAGAACACTTGGGTCTGTCCGAAACCCAAACGTGCAGCAACTGATTACCAGTGGCTGAAGAAGTTGGGTGCAGCCCTGGGGATCCCTGTAAAACATGGATGCAGCCTATGGGCTATGGCTGTATCCATGTTTTCCAGGCAGCCTAAAGGCTGCATCCAACTTCTTCAGCCACCGGTTATCAAATGCCGCAGCCGCATGCTTGGGTTCGGACCAACCAGAGCTTGCTAGAGCTTCACTCACCTCTAGTACTTTCCCAACACACATAATAAAACTACATATGTATAAGGCTGGGTTCACACTGTTTTTGCAATCTGCTTTTTTTATCTTTTTTTTCAAAACGGATGAAAAATGGGTGAAAAAAACTGATTGATCCGTTTTCCCATTGACTTCTATTATAAAAAATGGATTAAAATGGATTAAAAACGGATCAATTATTTTCCCCAAAGTACACAAAAACGTAGTCAACCTAATTTTTGTGTCCGTTTTTATAATGGAAGTCAATGGAAAAAAGGTTTAAAAACGGATGCACACAAATGCATCCGTTTTTTTTTTCCATCTGTTTTTCATCTGTTTGTTGCAAAAAAACGGATTGCAAATACGTAGTGTGAACCCAAGCTAAGTCATGTATAGATCATAACTGACCAACAATGGGACACATTGTCCCTGTCATTTCCCTTTATTGTTATCGACCACACATAATCCTGTTTACACAGGACGGCGTGAGGACGATGACGATAAATTTTAAACGTTGCTTTAAACAGATGATCAGCCAGAGATCAGGTGTTTTCCCCATCCTCAGCTGCTCGCTGTCACTTTTACTTGAGCCGATTTTCGGCCAGTGGAGTGTTTCTAGCGATGCTCCTGGCCAATAATCGGCCTGTGTAAAAGACCCATCAATTGTATTCATGTAAACACCAGTCACTTTGGTCCAATGGTCACAGTAGAATTTCTTAGAGAATAATCAAAAAAGGAAAATCCAAAATATAAAACCAAATTATTTACAATTCTACAATTACCATATTCAGATCTGTTTGAGGAACAATTGTTTTTAACTTTTCTCCTTGTTTCCCATCCACCATTCCTTCAATAATCATTTCAATGCAAGGCGGCACATACTTCTCAAATAATCGGTTTAACTCGGCTTGTTCTTGCTAAAACAGATAAGATAATATAACTAGTATACCGAGAAAAAGATAAGCAACAATTATGCTATATAGTACATACATATAAGTATTTTACTTTATGCCTTTACCTTGTTTTGTCTATTATTCACCCACTTTTGCCAATAAGGTCTGTATTTAAGATTCTTAGGATCTACAAAGACCATCCCACAACGAGACACAGTGGCTGGTGACGCATATTGTAAATCTCCAACCTAGAGAAACAACACACACACAGATGATACAGTAATATAGGCGAGACTGCAGATCATGCAGATCAATAGGAAGATGAAAATAGCCTGGACCTCAAATAATAATGCACAGTGTGGCTGAAGTCTAATCCTCTCTCCATTTGCCAAGGTCAATAGCTTGTTGTCATCCATCACCGAATTCATATTTTCCACCCAAAGAGCATCGACATCCCCATCAAACAAGATATACCTGTACAAAAGAAATACAAAAGAAGATATTTCCTGATCCATTGTTTATAATAATTAAGAAAAACAAACAAACAAAAAAAAAAAACACAATAGGAGATCATCATCAGGCTAGAAAACTAAACGTTATAAATCTGAGGATTTGTTTCTAATGTGCAAAGGCTATCAGATACTGTACTCGCATGCCCCCTAGCTGTTGTGTATGATATGGTCCCCTCTATGAATATCAGTGTACAGGCTGTGCCCAAAATGGCACAAAGTATTGTAAAAAAACATAATAAAATGGTAAATACAAGTATGTATAATTTCTCTCCGGAGAAAAGATGTAAAGTTTTTTGCACAAACTGTTTGTGGATCAAAGTATAAGTTGTCCATTGCTTAAAAGGTTCCTGGTCCCCTGGCTGCTTCCTGGTTTGAGCGGGGACCCGGGTCATGACGGTCATGACGGGTCAGCCCCACTAAGCCAGTCAGCGACTGAGGTGGGTCCCTGCTCAGACCAGGAGACGGCCGAGGGACCGGGAACCGGAGCAGGAGGCAGTGGACCCCTGTGCTGGAACTGGGGAGGTAGGTGCATGCTGTTATGTTCAGCCACCTCCCCTCCGGCTCTTTCGAAAAAATTGTGCAACGCTGGACTTCTCTTAAAGTCAAACGAAAACCCCAGTTTCCATGTGACTAGTTAGTACTGTATATTGGTGATTTCCATATAATACATGTTCAAAGATTGTCTTTTTTGACAGAAAAAATGGCAGTCCATGTAAGCATACTTTCTCTACAAAAGCAACAGACACCTTGACAGAACCCAACCAAACCCACTATATGTCAATGGGGTCTGTGGGGCAGCGCCAAGCAATGTGAATCAAGCTCCGCTCCTTACTATCTTACCGTCTCTCTTTTTTATCGGTTGGCTTGTTGATTTCCCTGAAGATGTTTGAAAGGACTCCATCAGTCCAGTCCCTTGTGGTCGGGTCCAGGATACCGTACAGTTCAATCACACTCATGGCTTTGGGATTCAGTGTATATAACTTTGTTGTAAGACCAAGTCTGGTAAAAATGAAAAAAAAAAATATATATATAATCATTAACTATAATTATGTATCAGTATGTTTCTTTTTTTTGTACTGTAGCACTGTACTTAAAGGGGCACTCCAGAGGAAAAATAAATAAAATAACTGGTGCCAAAAATGTTTATGGATATGTATGACTTCTATTCAAGAAAAACCTTATCAGCTGCTGTATGTCCTGCAGGAAGTGCTTTATTCTGCTGCCACCTCTGACCATGACAGGAACTGTCCAGAACAGGAGAGGTTTTCTATGGAGGTTTGCTACTGCTCTGGACAGTTCTTGACAGAGGTGGCGGCAGAGAGCACTGTGTCAAACTGAAGAGAATACACCACTTCCTGCAGGACATACAGCAGCTGATAAGTAATGGAAGACTGGAGATTTATTTTTAAATAGAAGTAATTTACAAACCTGTAAAACTTTCTGGTACCTGTTGAAAAAAATGTCCTCTGAAGTACCCCTTTAAGTGATACTTTAGAATATACGAAATGCTGCCTGTCAAGGCTAAGTTGTCAGGTACTTACTTAGTCTGTGCTAAGCACAAGGTATTGATTACGACAGACTTTCCCCCTCCTGTGGGACCGACCACCATAGTGGTATGACGTGTCAGCATTGTCTCATACATCTGAACAACTTTGTCTACCTACAGATAATAGTAGTAATAAAAAATAAACATGTTACAGAAGCGGACGGTGAATAGAATGTAATACTCTGTCCTGCTGTGCAATATATTTACCTGGACTGGCAGCAGCACATAACTGTTGTCTCTGAGAGCTTCTTCTACTGCATCATTAAAATTGGGGTAGCGAACCCGGGGGCAGTCCAATCCGGGGAACAGGTCCGAAATCAAACCAAGGAACAGGGGGACATCTTCAAACACAAACTTGGGTAGGTTCATGTCTCTCAGCGCCCTCATCAGGACTACATCCTAAGGTAAACGTCACATATTAATGCTCCACAAAGAACCTATACAATTATAACAAACCACATTTTTCATTTTATAAGATGCAGTTTTTAGCAAAAAAAAATAAAAAAATTGCTAAAAAGTGCCAGTGTCTTATATTCATCAGACAGGGCGGCCCGACAGTGTTACACTCTCTGACTGCTTCCTTAATGTTATAGCAAAGTGCCAATCCAGCGCTGGGCCTGACTGCTGGGAGTCCTCTCCCTTCTCCTGCCATGGACACGGATCAGTGAGATCAGCGCCGGGCAGGAGAGGAATCTGGAGGCGAAGTGCATCACCTTCTGCATGTAGAAGCCCCTGGGAACTTACCCAGTGGGGAGCTAGAGGGCCTGCAGGACCTTCACTGATGTCACAGTCATGTGATTAGTTTGAGAAGTGTGCACTACAGATACTGTAGGTAGGGACAATCTGTATTAAAATGTGTGTGTGTCTGTATGTAGCAGAGCCGTTGTTTCAGAGCTGTGTGTATTTTGATGTAGCAGAGCTGGATGTGTATGATGGAGCAGAGCTGTGTATGTTTGGGTATAACTACTGTCATGGAGAGTATCAAAGTGGCCCTGTCATCTCAATAAACTTTGACCCCTTCACTGCCTTAGACCACCAGGAAAGTTTAATTTGCATGTAACATATTTTTGTTTCCTGCTTTCAGATGTCTAAACCAGGGGTGTGTCTTTATGGTATACAGTATCTGCAACTCATAACTGGGGGAGCATTATACTTACTTCGCTCAGGTCTGGGGAACCTCTCTTCAACTCTCCAGCCATCACCAGCACAGATTTTAAGGCTCTCAATCCAAAGTCATAATGATGTTGTTTGGACAGTTGTTCTTTGGCAAGTTTATACAATACAGTCATCTTCTTAGCCAGGTTCTAGAACAAAATAAAATCATCAGTACTCAATGGAGGAAGCTTTAGATTCAGTTTAAAGGGGTACTTCACCCCTCAAAATTTTTTTCAAATTAACTTGTGCCAGAAAATGCCAGAGATTTGAATTTTCTTCTATAAAATTTTTTGTCTTCCAGTACTTATCAGCTGTTGTATGCGCTGCAGGAAGTGGTGTATTCTTTCCAGTCTGACACAGTGCTCTCTGCTGCCACCTCTGTCCATGTCAGGAACTGTCCAGAGCAGTAGCAAATCCCCTTAGACAACCTCTCCTGCCACCCAGACTGGAAAGAATACGCCAGGACATACAGCAGCTGATAAGTACTGGAAGACTTCAGTTTTTTAATAGAAGTAAATTACAAATCTCTGGCACTTTCTGGCACCAGTTGATTTGACAAAAAAAAAAAAAAATTGGGGGAGTGAACTATCTCTTTAAAGCCAACTTCATGACCCGGTATACACCAGCACTTTAATAAAAAGGAAAATTTACACTTACATAAAAGTCAATGTTACTTTTCATTCCAAAGAATGTACAGAAATGGAAATAATAATAATAATAATATTATAAAATAAATGAGATGCATATCCTGATAATCAAAGGCATTGGTTATTTATCCTTCTATTTACAAAGAGAATATATACTGTTCTATATACAGACATAGTAAAAGACAAGAAATAATTATTGCTAATAATCATCATCACTAGAAATTAGTGAATTTACAGTACAAACAAAGCAAAGCGCTTTGTTAGCTCGGCAATCTGCTTATCAGCCAGCCTGCTGCCTTTGAAGTCCATGCTGCTCTGCCCCGGGTGGATGGAAAAGCTGGATCAAGTCCTGGCAGAAGCTTCCCAGGTCTGGATCCAGCTTTTCCAGCCACCCAGGGTGGAGTAGCACGGAGCGGTATGGATTTCAAAAGCAGCAGGCTGATAAGCAGATTGCGGAGCTAATAAAAGGATTACTTGGTTTGTTCTGGAAATTTGCTCATCTCTAAATTCATCACCATCATAAGGATACAATACTCAGCTCACCTTGGCCAGAAGAAACCCTTCTGAAAACAGCATAATTTCACAGATTTGTTGCAGGTCGGGTACAATTACAACCACGGGTCTGAATAGAGCCTTCACCGATTCTGGGAGCTCTGTACGACCCGCATAACCGGGGTTCATCGTAATAAAGATCCCCATACGAGCATCCATGGCAATCTCCTGGCCTTCAAACTGCAAATCCACAAATTCAAAAGGAAATTGGATGAAATGTATTAACATGTAGACCCAGATTTTAAAATTGTGGATAAGAACAGTAAAAATAGAAGGTGGGAGTAAAATAAAAAGAATCTAAGATTATTATGATATACATAACGGCTTGTTACCAGTGAATGGGATCCCAGGCACCTATAATGCTCAAAAAAAAGTTTGTCGCTCAAACCAGTACCAGTAAACCAGTACCAGTAAACCAGTACCAGTAAACTGTAAACAATAAAAACAAAACACTTGCGCATGAGCAACAATCGGAACTATATGAGAGACCAAAAAGCAGTGATCTAGTATGTGAGTCACTGCAATTATCAGCTTCAAAGTTTTAAAACTCCCCTGGCTGTTACTGTTTTATTCAGCTATCTATTGTGTGCATATTCTATAGTGCAGTGCTTCTCAAATCCAGTCCTCAGGCCTCACCAACTGGTCATGTTTTGAGGATTTCCCATGCAAAGAACAGCTGTGATAATACCTGATGCACTGAGTATAATTATATCACCTGTGCAATATTAAGGAAATCCCCAAAACAAGACCTGTTGGTGAGGCCTGAGGACTGGAATTGAGAAGCACTGCTATAGTGTATCCTATGAGATGCAGCTTGACACCGATCTCCCCTGCCTCCTGACAGCAGTAAAATAATAACATTTATAAGAGACACAACTTGTATGTGTTGTATGGGTTCTGGTTAGGTAAAATATATGTTGAATCATCCGCCTCCTGAAGACTATCAATGTCTTTCATACTTGTTGTCATTACCTTTTCAGTCTCCTTCCCCCAGTTCTAAGCTGCTTCTTTCTGCTGAAGACACAGAAAACTGTATCTGAGCTGTTCATTCCATCTACACTCTGATCTCTCTCCTTCCCACAGTTCTGAGCTGCTGCTTTTTGCTAAAGACACAGGAAACTGTGTGTGAGCTGTACACTTCGTCTCCGCCTTTCAAGACGGCTGGGACCCCTGAGTCCCTGGCCAGCTGTCTCTGCACTCTGTAATGCCAGGAGAGTTAATCTGAGGTCAAGTTGCTGATGACCTCACTGTGATTAACCCTATCAGCATTACAGAGTCCAGAGACAGACGGCCAGGGACATGAGTCGTCTCAGAAGGGAGGAGGGAAATCTGTGTAGAGACAGAGTGAACAACTCACACACACTTTTTTGTCTTTTACCAGACCGGCATACCCTTTAAACATGTATAAGGAACAAAAAAAAAAAGAGAATGTTTACAAAATATTCTTAGTAACAGAACACACACACACAATACTGCAAAAGGGACCACCCACCTGAAATCTCTTCAAGTGGTGGATTAAGGCGTTACGTATGGTCTGTATCTGAGAGGAAATGACCGAGAGTACAGAGGCGTCAATGCGGTTGAATTCATCGAAGCAGCCCCATGCTCCGCACTGAGCCAGGCCAGAGAAGATCTTACCGACGGCCTGCAGAATTCATGGAGAAGGACACACAAAATTCCCATCAGCATCCCTGCATGTCTAAGCATAATAATCTGAATAGTAAGTAATGACACTACACTCGCACCTTATAGTCCATGCCTTCACCACAGTTTGTCACTACACATAGCAATCCAAGAGCTTTAGCCAGATCTTTAGTTGTCTCGGTTTTACCAGTTCCGGCTGGTCCTGCAGGTGCCCCACCTAAATACATGGACAGCGCCTACCGAAAAAGTAAAAGAGAAACTAGAGTCATATTTTGTGATCAAAGAATAATTGACAGTCCGATGAGGCCACTGTCAATTACATAATAAAACATGATACTGGAGCACAGCAGTAGTGCACTAGGTAAGTATGTACTGCTGTGTGATGTGGAAACAGATCATATCCGTGCTGTCAGTTTCAATGGCTGCCCAAATGATACAAGGATCATTTGTGCAGCACAGCCGCTCTATTTCTCGTGCTATGTAAAGGCACTGCATACGAGCACCGATCTCACTGATCGACACTCGTTTGCTGCACCTATGGCCCACAAATCATCATGTGTGAAAGGACCTTACACCCTCTATCCACAGGGGGCTGGAACAAGTCACTTTAGAGAGTCCTAGTCCTGACCTAGCAAGAGAAGGAGCTCCTGTGAGTCTCTCCCGGCTAGCAAACAATACTGTGCAAAATAGATCTGTGAAATGAACATATCTGCAAAAATATTTACCTTGATGTGTCTTACAAGTATAAGTATGTTAGTTGAGAAGGGAGTACCCCTTTAAGTGACATGCTTAGAGGTTACCAGATATACTCCCAGAGTTACCTGTGTAAGAGTGAGATATATCCGATCAGTCAGAGGGGTAATGACCAGCCTCCCATTCAGACCCATGTATTCATAACCATAGGCAAAGGTTCCAGTGCACTGGCGGACATTCAGCTCATCCGGTTCTCTGTCCCAGTAAAATCGTAGCTGACTTTCCCATTCAAACTCGCGGGCGTCCATAATACTAGTGGAAAAGTGCAAATTTCCATCAGACGCAGTCCTTGCTTGTGAAATCAGCTGGTATAACCCTATACTAACCTTACACTTACCTGTCTCGCACAAATATATCCACAATGTCTCTAGCGTGAACATCGATGATAAGGACGGTGTTGTATTTTTTCCTGTCATTCTTAGCTAGAGGTTCTGTGATGCGGGTCACAAGTTCATCAATCTGCTGGTGCATTTTCTTGGCATAGTTTTTCAGTGCTAGTTTCTCTCCCTTTTTAACCTTACGGAAGACGTCTTCGACTTCCCAAGTCCACCACACCTGATTACCAGCCAAAACCACCATCCCCTGGTACTGTAGCATCCAGTCCACCCTGTAGAATTCACAAAATCAAAAATGTGCAGATTGTATTTATCATTAGGCTTAGATTGCGTAACTAAGGGTCCTATCTAGTGATGATCGAATAGTGAAATATTTGAATACTCGATATTCATATAATCTCCCCAATATTCGAATATTCGATCCTATTAAAGTCTATGGGAACAAGTATTCGTTTATTGAAAAAAATCTATTCGACCACTTGGAGGAAAAAAACGGAAGTGGGGGATTTGAACACTTATCGAATATTTATCGAATATTCGGCAAACTCTTGATAATATTCGATAGATCGAATACCTTACCATTAAATATTGCAAATAAGAGGGTTTATCGTTACCTTGAAGTTGTTCACTATATTACACAAAACTATAGTCGTTAGTTACGATTGTTACTACGATCATTTATTCAATCTGATCCCAGCAACTGAAGGAACAATGTGGAATTACACTGAACAATTACTGAACGAATGCGGAATAACAGGGAACAATTAAAGGAGAAATCCGGCGAAAATGTGTATTAAAGTATTGTATTGCCCCCCAAAAGTTATACTAATCACCAGTATACACTTATTACAGGAAATGCTTATAAAGTGCTTTTTTCCCTGCACTTACTACTGCATCAAGGCTTTACTTCCTGGATCACATGGTGATGTCACTTCCTGGATAAACATGGTGATGTCACTTCCTGGATAACATGGTGATGTCACTTTCTGGATAACATGGTGATGTCACTTCCTGGATAACATGGTGATGTCACTTCCTGGATAACATGGTGATGTCACTTCCTGGATAGCATGGTGATGTCATGACCCGACTCCCAGAGCTGTGCGGGCTGTGGCTGCTGGAGAGGATGATGGCAGGGGGACATCACCATGCTATCCAGGAAGTGACATCACCATGTTATCCAGGAAGTGACATCACTATGTTACCCAGGAAGTGACATCACCATGATATCCAGGAAGTGACATCACCATGTTATCCAGGAAGTGACATCACCATGTTATCCAGGAAGTGACATCACCATGTTATCCAGAAAGTGAAGCCTTGATGCAGTAGTAAGTGCAGGGAAAAAAGCACTTTATAAGCATTTCCTGTAATAAGTGTATATTGGTGATTTGTATAAGTGTTGGGGGGCAACACAACACTTAAATAAAAATTTTCGCTGGACTTCTCCTTTAAGGATGATTTTGGTGTCAGCAGCAAATGAACGATGAACGATTTCTCGTTGGCCGTTTGATCGTTACCTGCATTTACACCAAACGATTATTGTTTAAATTCGAACGATGTAACAATAATTTGCACGATAAACGTCCCATGTAATCGGTGGTAATAAGTAGTACTCCGGAGAGTGACATATTTATTTATTTGTAATACATTGCTTTAATAAAGTTATATTACTTTGTAATATAACTTTATTTAAAAAAAAATAATGTTTTTATTTACATTTAGACTTCTGATGAGTGACAGCAGTAAGAGCCACCTGTCCCCTCTGCTGCCACCAATGTTTGTGTAAGGAACTGCAGGGCTGCCTGCTCTGTTCTAGCGCTGTCACAGGGTCCGCAGGGCAGGGTCCTGGCATCCAGCAGCTAGTACAGTGAGAAGTGATAGCAATTACTGTTCACTGTATAAGAATATACAGTACACGGCAGGAATGGGACCCTGCTCTGTATAGCGCTGTTCATCAGGTCTAGAACAAAGCAGGGGATCTAAGCCCTGCAGTTCTATACACAAATGTTGGTGGCAGTAGAGGGGGCTGTGTCAACTCTTACTGCTGTCAGGTATCGGAATTGTATATTTAAATAATAAATACTTTTTAAAAATAAAATTATTTCTCGTGCGTCTTATTGGGGGACACAGATACCATGGGTATAGGCTGCTGCCACTAGGAGGCGCTGACACTAAGAGAAACAAAGGAAGTGACTCCTCCTGAGCAGGATATACCCGCCCACAGGCACTGAGCTAAACCAGTTTAGCTTAGTGTCAGTAGGAGGCAGACACAGGTCTGGGTTCTCCAGACCAGTTTCTTCCTTTATGTTTAGTTAGTTGGTTTTTCTTTTTCCTTCTAGGTCCTATGGATTCTTGGGCACGGTGGGTTATCTAAAACTCACCCTGATCCCCCCACTATGCGACCAGGGAACAGACCATAAATGTAAATGGGCTGTGACCCCTCGGTCGCCACCGGCCGGCAACGTGACACCAGGGCCCCAGATCAGTCTGACTATCTGGTCGCCTTTCTGCGGACTCTGTATCCGCACAGCCCCTTCCCGCCTCGCCCCCCAAAGCTTGGCGCGTTAAGGTGAGGCACCCACCGGCTGAAGACGACAATGGTGAGTATGTGCTCCTATATAGGTGAGTATATTCCCCCTGCCCTCCCTCCCAGGCCGCCATTTTACTCCACATAGGCAGCTCTCCCTCTCCAGTCACTTGCAGCCCTCCCCAGGCAGATACTCCTCTCCCCTCAGTCGGTAGCAGGCCAGCCCTCTCCACCATTTTATTTTTATTAGTGTCTCTCTCTCTGGGTGCCATGGGGCGCACTGTGAGGGATGTTCCTCCCCTGACTGGGTGCTGCGCAGGCCGCAGCTTCCCGCACTTTTCCTTTTCATGTGGCTCTAGAGACCATACTAAAGGATGCTCCGCCCCTTTTCCCTAAGCCCCGCCCCTTACCGGGTGCCGCGGCATCCTGCCCTTTTTTCCCTATATTGTGGCTCTCCAGAGTACACACAGGGCTACCTCCGCCCCCTCCTGATATGCCCCGCCCCTTTTCGGGCGCTGCGCGGCCCTCTTCATTACTTCTCATTATGTTTGGCTCTCACTGGAGCCTGCTCTGGGGATGCCCCGCCTTCTCAGGTAAGCCCCGCCCCTTCCGGGTGCCGCGCGGCCCGGAGAATTGCGCCTTTTTTCTTAACTGTGGAGCCTGCACTGGAATGCTCCGCCCCCTCCCGGCAGGCCCCGCCCCCTTCGGGAGTCGGGTGGGCCTCAGCATCCCACCTTAATCTTACCTGTGGCTCTCCGTGGAGCCTTCACAGTAAGATGCTCCGCCCCCTCCCGGTAGGCCCCGCCCCTTTTCGGGTGCAGCGCGGACCGTGGCATCCCCCCTTTTGGCTCTCTCCAGAGCCTGCACTGAGGGATGCTGCTTCCCCCTCCCCCTGCCATGTGTGTGTGTGCGGTCTCCTGATGGAGCTACCACACACACTACCCTTCTATTCCAGCAGCTTGGGACACTTGATGCATCTCTCCTACCACCTACTGGTGGAAGTGGTTATTACACCATTACATATATGAGAATGGCTTGCATCATGTTTTATTATGGCCAATGTTCCATATAATGTTCCAGCAACCCTTGGTCTGCAGATCCAGCATTTTTGGTGCTGGTTGACACCTCTGTGTCAGATTTTATATATATAAGATTACATTAATACTTATATACAGACACTCTGGTTCCCCTCCAACCACATACGCACAGACATATTCCCCATCACCATACAGTGTTTCTGTGCCCTCAGTGAGATCCTCTGCTACATGGTGTCACGAGAAGTTCATGGAACCAGACACGTTACCCGCTATCCAGGCGGTGTATCTGTGCTCTGAGCAGAACCCTCTGCTACATGGTGTCACGAGAAGTACATGGAACCAGACACGTTACCCGCTATCCAGGCGGTGTATCTGTACTCTGAGAACTCTCTGCTACATGGTGTCACGAGATGTTCATGGAACCAGACACATTACCCGCTATCAGGTGGCGTATCTGTGCTCTGAGAACCCTCTGCTACATGGTGTCACGAGAAGTACATGGAATCAGACACGTTACCCGCTATCCAGGTGGTGTATCTGTGCTCTGAGCAGAACCCTCTGCTACACGGTGTCACGAGCAGGACACGGAACCAGACATGTTACCTGTTTCCAAACAGTGTATCTGTGTTCTGAGCAGAACCCTCTGCTACACAGTGTCACGGTAAGTACACGGAACCAGACACGTTACCTGTTTCCAGACAGTGTATCTGTGCTCTGAGCAGAACCCTCTGCTACACAGTGTCATGGTAAGTACACAGAACCAGACACGTTACCTGTTTCCAGACAGTGTATCTGTGCTCTGAGCAGAACCCTCTGCTACACAGTGTCATGGTAAGTACACAGAACCAGACACGTTACCTGTTTCCAGACAGTGTATCTGTGCTCTGAGCAGAACCCTCTGCTACACAGTATCATGGTAAGTACACGGAACCAGACATGTTACCTGTTTCCAGACAGTGTATCTGTGCCCTGAGCAGAACCCTCTGCTACACAGTGTCACGGTATGTACATGGAACCAGACACGTTACTCGTTGACAAACTATCTCTGAGCAGAACCCTCTGCTACATGGTTTCACAAGCAGGACATGAGACCAGACACATTACCGTTCCTAAGGGGACTACTGTGTTCTTGAGGCAGAATCCTTTGCTAAATGATGTCGCAAGCAGGACATGGAACCAGACACATTACCTATTACTATGCTGTGTTCCTGTGCTCTCACAACAGAACCGTCTGCTACATGGTTTGTTAGACAGGTTATGGGACCAGACTCATCACCCATTGCCAGTCGTTGTTCCGGTGTTACTCAGAGCTTCCAGTCCTGTCACTCACATCACCCATTAGCGGGCGGTGCTTCAGACCTGCCTCTCATCTTCATGACATAGATTCCTTTACTACATGATGTCACAGACATAGAACTGGACATGTTACCCCCTCCCAGGTGGTGGTACAAGGTTATTCAGACCTCTCCCCTCTGCTGCATGATATGGCTCCAACTACATTACCTGTAGTTCGGTGTGCGCAGATTGTGGTAACCTGTTACACGATGTAATACACAACCTTCAGGTTTGCTCACTATCCTGGTGATGCTGGGCAGTTCTCGTATCCAGTCCTCATTTACATAGGGACACAGTCCTGTTCTCTTCCCTGCTCCCAGAGCACACACTGTAGGCTTCTGTTTACAGGTCTGACCAGGCACGTTACCTGTTTCCAGTCCAGGTATTTGTATCTCTTGAATGCTGGTCTTCTGTTACTTACTGCTTGCAGCTACTCTGCTCGTGTTACCCTGTATATTACCTTTCATCCTCGTAGGACTTCCATGATCTGTGCCTGTCACTTCAGGGGATCATCATGGGGTAACTTGTTACTACACCATGTTGTCTTCTATATGTTTCCACTAACAAGTCTCATTACCTGCTCTCAGGCAGCGTAACCTTGTTGTATTCCTCTTGGGCTGTATCCTTTCTAAAGCCCAAGCATCCTGCTACGTGTCCCACTACACGAGGTACAGAACCCCTCGCTTTACCTGCCCCTGGACTGTTGGACTCTCATACTCTGGTCCTCTGAGTGGCCGGCAGCATACAGATCCGGTCACTATTTCATCCTGGTACTGTCAGGGTAGTTCTTCTGTCCTTTGTCTGGGCATAACTACCATGTTCTGGCATTTGTCTCGCTGGCTGTTCCCCAGTAGTATGGCTTGAATTGCTTAGGCCGTCCCCTCTTTGATCTGGATGAAGTGAGGCCTCTCTGCTCCTCAGGTAAAACAGTAAAGGGTTTCTTCTACCCCTGGTGTATGTAGGACATCAATTGCCTACATGTCTATCACAGTGCTACTTTAGGACTTCTCCTTCTGCATCTGCCTATGGCCAACATGGCAAGTATTTAGTCTTCTCTCTTAGGCAGCTGCAGTGTCACAGGGTGAGGATTTCATGTTTACTGCCTGCACTGTTTCTCTACCATCCTAAGCATAGGTGTATGGTCTCTTCGTGGTCTAGCTTTTCCAGGTGTCCTTGCTTGGCCATATGGACTATGAAGCATTGCTCTCAGTTCAGGGTTTTGCAGTGCTCCCGCTTACACCATTACTCCTTCTCCCTGGCTTAATGCACTGTTGTGCATGACCCCCCCCATCCTGGGTTTGGTTTTTTACCACTCAGTCAGAAAATCTTCAAGCAGCCCTTCCCTCCTCCAGGAGGATGGAATATTTAGTATAAGTATCCTCCTGAGGACTGCTATTCCGTAATAGCTTCTTCCGACAGGCAGGTGTGGGTTTCTGACCCTCACTGGCCTCTATGAGCACTCCTGCTTGAATTCCTTGTCCTTGGTCTTGTTGTTGACTGGCCATCCCCCTCCCTTATGTTGTCTCCCATGTGGATTCCTTGAGAACTTAATCCCTTAAGGGTTTCCTCTCCTTGGAAACAGGGTTGTTCACTGGCCCATTCTGGCAGGACTTACATTTGCTGTTCTGCTCTTACCAAGCAACGTCTCTGCTCACCCTTTGAGGCGTTGGTTTCTGGATCTAGTTTACATATGGACTCTAGTCTATGTATTACCTGTTGTGCCCATTGTCCTGTGACAACTCCCATGCCCATCAGCCTTACCTTGACCTCCCTTGACAGTTTTCTTCTGGGACTCCAGGCTCTCGAGTACCTCTAGGCTTCCTTGGAGCGGAGTGTTTTATATGATCAACCTCCTTTCTAAGGCTCTAACAGCCCATGGAGTTGTTTTTTCCCCGGCTTACCGGCTTTCCTCTGCTCCTCTTTTCTGCCGGGCACTGCGGGGTACCAGGTACTACTGTACTCCTTCCAGGACAACTTACTCAAGATTCTGATCTTGTTTTTCCTTCCTTCCCTGGACTGCATTATGCTTGGACAGCTTGATTCTTCTTATTAACATGTGTTTCTCAGATGGGATAACTCATGTCATAGGCCATGGCTTCTCTTGTGCTCAAGTTTTGTCTTCTCAGTGAAGACTGTACTCCTAGGCCCATGGAGCTTCCAGCCTGGCCATTCTTCCCAGCTCCATAGTCAAGGACGCAGCTTCTCCTGCATCTCATGTGGCACCTTCTATGAGAGACGCTCAGTCCTCTCTCTCCTTTATTTGACGCCTTAGACCTCTATGTGCCATGAAACATTTTCCAGTCTCTCCCGTCATGGTTGTATTTGCCTTTTATTCTATTCTACCTCAGAGTAAGTCCCTGCCGCCTGTGGTCACCCACTTGGCTGGGCGTCTGCTTTTTTTCCCCACATCTAGCCTACTAGTTCTGTTGGACTCGATGTTACATCATGTTGCTGGCTTCCAGGACGGACACAACCCACTCTGTCTGCCGTGCAGCACGTTGCTCCAGGGACTAGACATTTTTTCCTTTGCTGCGGACCTGTAGGGGTTTTCTCTGATGCATTCAGCATCATCCCTTGCTCTATTCCTAGTTGATGGTTGTGTTGGTGCTATTCTGTGCCTTCTCACCAAGCGCTCTTGTCTAGCGGTTATCTTTCCCACCCCATGGACTGCTTTTGGACGTCCCATGGTATCTGTGTCCCCCAATAAGACGCACGAGAAAAGAGGATTTTTTACTCACCGTAAAATCTCTTTCTCGTAGTCTTCATTGGGGGACACAGCACCCACCCATTTTCTTTTGGGGTTTTTCCTCGGTATGGTAGTTTTCTCCGTTTTTGGTGTTATTCCTACTTTACCTGTTCTTGACTTCTCCTACTGCTCTTGTACAAACTGGTTTAGCTCAGTGCCTGTGGGCGGGTATATCCTGCTCAGGAGGAGTCACTTCCTTTGTTTCTCTTAGTGTCAGCGCCTCCTAGTGGCAGCAGCCTATACCCATGGTATCTGTGTCCCCCAATGAAGACTACGAGAAAGAGATTTTACGGTGAGTAAAAAATCCTCTTTTTACAAAGTAGTATAACTTAAAGAAAGGTTTAAAAAACTAATTTTAAGTCTCAGGAGTCCTTTAAGTGTTAAAGTTTAACTGGCATTTAAAATATTTTTGCAGAAATCAATAGAACAAGAGATTTTAAGAAAAAAAAAATATATTTCTGTATTCAAAAAGCTGATCCCCCAACCCATCTGTGCATTATCAGGCAAAGCCATCTTCATTACAGAGAAGCAAAGTAAAGACAGGTTTGCTGTGTCCATTATAACTTATGGAGCAGGGAGGGGCCGAGGGGGATGAGTGAGCAGGGAGAGCAGACGAGCAGCTGTACAGTTTGCAGAATGCCTGGGAACATAAAACGCTGGATTCACAGGTCAGAAAGGTCAGAGCAGGTCTGGGACCTTGATGAGAGAAGATTGCAGAATGATGTGCTGTGCAATGCTGCCTTTTCTCCTCTCTGTGATCACCCATCCCCCTTGGCCCCCTCCATAGACCAAATTGGACACAGAAATCCTGCTTCTTCAGAACTGTGTGTGTGGGGGGGGGGCTGCAAAACAGCTTTTTAAATACAGAAGGAAACTCCCTTCATTAATAAAACCTATTACAGAGTGTCTTATAATCGCTTGTTCTATTGATATTTATTAAGTTTTGAAAAATGACATTTAAATGACAGTTACACTTTAAGCATACAGTAAAGTGACAGATGCCAGGTAACCCATGGAATCACAGAACAGGTATAATCCACTAGTATAGAATTATGAGTATAGTTTTTTTTTTTCCTCCCCTTCGTCTTCAATCTATTGACATATGTACTTGTACATGAGTATATGAGGCGGAGTATTGGAATGTGCTGGTCATACAATTCTATCATGAAGGGGGGCATTTACAGTACCTGCTCTTATCCTCGCAGTATCTAAATATAGCCTCCTTAGTAATGAGCCTGTTGGTTCTCCTCATTTCCTGCAGTACGGCAGTCATCCAGTCCTCCACACGACCTTCAGCCGCTATAGCTTGGCGGAATGCCATCACCTCTCCTTCGGCTGAGATCATGCCTGTTGCTAACATTTCCCCATTGTCTCCAGCTTGAAATCTCAGCGATGCAATGTTATCGTACATCTGCAACAAATGTAGGTGGTCAGGGATTCATAGTATATCAGAGCCTTTTCTTTACATAGGTTATATATGCCCAAATGGTTTGATGGTACAGTGTAATTGGATCTCAAGACTCACTTTGTAACCTGTGCCGCAATCACCTGTTGGAGTGGCGTGGAGGCTTGTCGGTTCGCCTTTACCCCTTGGAGTAGGTGATACGGCTCTGGTCCTTTGGGCCCTATTACATGGAGCGATAATCTGCCAAAGCAGGCTGATACAGTAGATTATCGCTCTGTGTAATAAAGACAATGATCAGTCGAAGAGACGATCATCAGCTGATCACTGTCTTTTAACATTTAAAGAGACTGTCAGTAGGTTTATGATGTCATATCTCAGGGTAGCATAAACTAGAAAAGCTGAACAGAATGATCGATCACTTACATTGTTCTGTGCAGCTGATCCAGAGATCTCCACCTGAATAACATGGACAATAAGTAGTCCTCTCCATTATGTGCATGAGCCCAGTAGTCCTGAATATTCATGAGAAGCGAAAAACTCCACCCACCAGCTGCTGATTGTTGATTATATATATCCATGCTGTGTATAGTCAACTGTCAATCAGCAGCTGGAGGGCGGGGGGAGGGGTGCGGTAAAAATCGTATTCTCCTGCATATTAGGAGAACGGCTGAACATGATGATGTAAGTAATACACCGATCTGTTCAGTTTATGCTGCCCTCATTCCTCATTTAAGGCGGCATAAACCTAGTGACAGATTCCCTTTAAAAATCATCGGCCACCAGCCATGCATCACTACGTGTAATAGTGATGCATGGCCGTAGCTAATCTCTGTGTAAAGTAAAATAATAAACTTTATACTTACCTCTCCACGTTCCCCGGTGTCCTTCTAGCTTCTCCTCGGAGCTGCCATTGGCACGTCTATAGCCATCTAAGCAGTGGCAGGCTGCTCAGCCAATCACTGACCTTGGTACTGTCCTGTTACTGAGCGGAAAAAAGCTAGGAGAACACCGGGGAGCGTGGAGAGGTGTGTATATACTTTATATTATATACACAACCCTTGCTTCACGATCATCGAGCCATCTAATTGAAAATGTCATTTAGACTAGACAGTCTAAGAATGGTGCACATGTAAGACAAAGGCTCGTGCAGTTTTATAAAGTTGGGGCATCTATAGACACTTGTCTACACTACCTGTAGGTTGGCATGCTTCACACCATATTGTTCCCACAATCCTGGTTCATGTTCCCACTACACAAACCATACCCCTTTATGGGACAAGGTGTAAAGAGTCTTAAAGGGGTATTCCACAGAAATAAAATATATGTTAAAGCGACTCTGTAAGCACAATCTGACCCCCCCCCCCCCAAACCACTTGTACCTTCAGATAGCTGCTTTTAATCCAAGATCTGTCCTGGGGTCCGTTCGGCAGCTGATGCAGTTATTGTCATAAAAATAACTTTTAATCCAGCAGCGCTGTGTCTAACGGCCGGGGCTTACATTTGTATATGCATTAGGCTGGCACACCCTCTCTGTCCTTCCTCCCCACCCTCCTCATCATTAGGAATGCTCCAGGCAGATTGCTTCCTATTCCCCTTCTGTTTGTATAATGAACATTGGCTGGATCGTTAATACACCTGTGTAAAGCTCAAAACAGCAGTAAATGTTCCTGGATCATTCCTAATACTGAGGAGGGTGGGGAGGAAGGACAGAGAGGGTGTGCCAGCCCAATGCATATACAAATGTAAGCCCCGGCCGTTAGACACAGCGCTGCTGGATTAAAAGTTATTTTTATTACAATAACTGCATCCCCTGCTGAACGGACCCCAGGACAGATCTTGGATTAAAAGCAGCTATCCGAAGGTACAAGTGGTTTGGGGGGGACAGATTGTGGGTACAGAGTCACTTTAAGTCTTCTCCTATACTAACAATTAATTCCATTAAAGTCATTACCTTTTCTGTCTAGCTGCTTTCTTCTAAAGACACAGAAAACTGTATAACCCCTCCTCCCCCCTCCCTTCTGAAGGCGGCTTATACTAAAAGTGTCACTGGCTGTCTGTCTCTGCACTCTGTGAGGCAGGGAGAGTCAAAGGGAAACTAACAGCAGGTTTGATGACTCTAACCTTCTGATAGCCCCCTATTGTGCAAGGGGGCAAATTGGCGCCATTCCTGTGTTGTTAGCTGTGTAATTTTCGGTCCGAAGTACTGCCCCGCCCCCAAAGTGCCGATTCGACCGGCTCCTTCTAATGATAATCAATGGAGTGAGCTGGCCAATTGCAGGATGGGAGCAGGTTAGATTAATCAGTCCTGCTGATAGTTCCCCTTTAGTCACAGTGAGGTTACCAGTAACTTAACTTTAGATTAACTCTCCCGCATTACACAGTGCAGAGACAGCCAGCATGGAACATGACCATCTCAGAAGGGAGGGGGAGGAGGGGGAGACAGAAAACTGCTCACACACAGTTTTCTTTAGCAGAAAGCAGCAGCTTAGAACTGGGAGAAGGAGACAGAAAAGTCTCCAGGAGGGGGATGATTTAACATGTGTTTTACCTGAGAGGAATATCCCTTTAAACACATTATAAATTTGGTGCAAGGTTTTTTTTTCTACGAATTTCACCAAAAGTCTGTCATATATGCAATAGTAAACCACTCCACTGCGTGTATCCATACCACAAAGCCTTAACAGCAAAAACTATGATCACCTTGATAATGTGCTCCTGAACACAGGTGGGATCGCTGCTCCCCAGAATACTGAGCAGCTCATCGTCCGATATGAAGAAGAACCGTGGAAAAGCGTTTCTCTTGGAGTCCAAGTAATCGTTTAAGCTCTTCTGACACTTCTCGAGATCCTCACTCAGGTTTTGTAAATCAAACAGTCGATTTGCGGCCTGGCAGCAACGCTTTATTACTGGATCCTTCATGGTTTCTGACATTATCTAAGAGGTGAGATTAGGTCATTTGAATAATTAATAAGATAAATTAAATTCCAGTTTTTTATATAATGTATATTTTTATTTGCATTTTTTAACATAATGAATCACAGAAACATAACAAGAGTAAGAAGGCAAGCTATGGATACACAGAAGTCATCCAGGCCGGAATTAAAGGGGAACTTTCAGCAGATCAGACAAATCTAACCTGCTGATAGCTCCCTAGTGGGCACGGGCGCTGACGATAAGGGTATGTCTGTTACCTTCATCCTCAGCACCATTCCGTGCTCTCAGTTGTGAAATCATCTGCCCAAAAAGCCATTAGGAGCATGGGGGGGTGGAGCTACTGCCCCTTCGAGCATCAATCCGGCCAGCCCCCTCCACTAATAATCATTAGAGGGGGCCGGCCGGTTGCTGCCTGGGGACAACCACAATATATATGACTTCAACCATGCGGTTCACACCGGAGGTAAAAAAAACCTTTAAATTAACAGAAACAAATGTCCATTATTTCTTATGATTAGTAATAAAATGACGCTCACCCTTTTAAATATTTTATCAATGTTGTCAAATTTTTTGGCTTCTTCCGGCAGCTGTGACCTGATATCCCCTCCGATAAAAATGCTTTCCAAATACATCCATTTTCTCTGCACCACCATCCACACCTGGAAACCAGACAGAATCACATTAATCATCTTTTATGAAAATATGGACGTCAATTAAGGGAAAACAAAGAATTACACGTGCACTTACTGCGATGACTTCTCCGATGAGAGAAAGTGTTTTTTCCCACTGTTGTACTGTATTCAGGAAAGGACCAACAAAGCGGCTTCCGGAGATACTTTGTAAGTTCATAGCGTTGTCATCAAGTATTTGTAGAATATCATCGACAGCCCCCAATATATTGCCACGGTCTTGTGTGCCCTTTATGTACCTCTGTACAGTAAATTTCATATTCTCCCAAGTATCTACAATTTCTTTAACACCCTGTATAAAACACCACGTGGAGTTAAATGCTTCAATCAGAAATATAATTGACATCAAAATATAAAAAGCTCATTCGCTGCCCACAGTATTAGTATATTGACGGCTCTCAGTATTGGCGCCATTTACAGCGTTTTTTCTAAAAGTAATGTAAGGGCCAATTCAAACTGGAAGAATTGACATGTCAATTCTTCCGTGCAGAGAGAGGAGGCGCGAGCCCCATAGACGGCCGGTATGCCACGGAGGCTGCCATACCAATGTGTGCCTCTTTGTTTATTAGGGGGCATCCTCTACGTCTAGAAGAAAGAAGGTTTCACCATCAGCACAGATGCATATTCTTTACTGTAAGAGCAGTGAGACTATGGACTTCTCTGCCACATGATGTGGTCATGGCTGATCAATAAATATATATATGGGAAGGTTAGGATGCTTTTCTTGAAAAATATTATATTACAAGTTATAGGCACTAGATTACGAGTGATAGGACGCTGATTGGCATTGTAGTCGGGAAGGAATTTTCTCCGTGATAGGGCAATTGGAAAAAAGTCTTTAGACGGCACTACCGTGTCTATGGGTGGTGCACGTGGTAGGAAAAAAGTTCCAATACTGTAAAATTTCAATCTCAGCACTCACCATAAATGCTTCATAATTTTATTGCAGATTTCATATTCATCACATCACATATTCATTTTCAGCTGAAAAAGGCTAACGCCAAAACATCCTGTTGTACTTGCGATAAATATAAAATCTTCTACAATAAAATTATGAAGCATTTATGGTGAGTGCCGAGATTGAACTTTTACTGTGATGAGGCAATTGGCATCTGCCTCATCACAGGGTTTCCCCCAGGGACTTCTCCTTTACAAAGATACCTTATAAAGGTTTCCCATCTCACCTTTTCTATGCTAAGCTCTTTCACTGCTGACGCTACAATGTCGCTGATGACATCAGAATACTTGTGTAACTCCATGGCAAACATGTTTTCCAGGGTGAAAGTGTCAGGATTCATTTCAAAACTTGTTCCTGTTTTGGTCATTAGATCCTTCCAATGTCTGCAAGAAGTAATGCAATAAGCGGTGGCACCAAGTAATGCAAGTAAGTAAGCAAAAGTTTAAAAGATGGACAACACCTTCAATAACCGTTCAGCCCAAAGGTCTTTCTACCGTCTTTCCTATACATATGAACGTTCGGCACAGACGAGTGTCCTTGTTTTCTTTGTTAGGAAGGATAAGCCGCAGCCAAACAGCGGCAGCAGCTCATCTCTCCGAGAACAAAGGGGTTGAGCAATGATTTTCCATCACACCCGAAACTTATTTCCATCAACATCATCTGTCAGAGGGGTTTAGGGAGAGCTTTGTACACTGAGAACTGAACCCAACGCGAGTGGTGAGTATGGCTGACAAAAAGTATAAAGTGTATAAGGTCCCTAACAGAATACTAATTTTAATGCTTAGGCGATTTTGCAAGGCCAATCGCAAAGGGGTTAAAAAAACTGTGATTGTAAATGTTAAAGGGAAACTTTAAGCAGGTTAGACAAATCTAACCTGCTGACAGCTTTGTGTACGTGGATGAAGGTATGTCTCTTAACTTTCTTCTCTGCTCCGTTTTCATGCAGTTTGTAGTTTAATTCAGTGTCTAGTAAGGCGATTTGGAGCACTGAGGGGTGGGCTCAGTGCTTTAGGGGCCGTAGCCCGCAGCCAGTCCGCTCCACTGATAATCATTAGAAGGGGCAGGCTGTCCGGGGGCGGATCGGTGCTCTGGGCACCCAGTGCTCCAAAAGGCCTTACTAGACTCTGGATTAAACTGCAAACTGCACAGAAACGGCGCAGAAGAGGAAGGCCCGATCAATAATGTAAATGAGTGCCGATCTCCTAGATCGGCGCTCGTTTACTGAGCCTATTACACAGCTTGATAATCGTTTAGCAAGGGCTGGGTGTACACAAATAAATATATATATATATATATATATATATATATATATATATATATATGTAGTAATGTAGGAAGGGAAGAGACGGCACTCCAGGAATAAAGTGAAGGTGTATTTTATTCACGCAACACGTGTGCCAACGTATATATATACACACACATACACACACACACACACACACACACACAGTGGTGCCTTGGATTACGGGCATAATTCGTTCCGGGACAGTGCTTGTAATCCAAATCCACTCTTAAACCACAGCAAATTTTCTCTTAAGAAATCATAGTAATGCAGACAATTGGTTCCACACCCCAAAAATAAGAGGAAGGGAAACACAAGGGCTGACAGAGACTGCAGGGAGTATGAAGGAATGAGCAGGGCAGATGTGGGCACATACATGCAGCGCTCTCTGTCCGGAGAGAGAGGGGTTACAGCTATAGAGAGATTACCTCCACAGTCCTGTCCCCTGATGTGAGCCCCAGCCTGAAATGGATCTGCCATGATTTGGAAGGTGAGGGAGACTTCCATGGTCAGAGTACAGGGCTATAGACCATGTTATGCAGACCCTGCCCCTCCCCCACTCCCCTTCCCACCCAGTACAGGGAGCTCTTAAACCAAAGCAATGCTCTTAAACCAAGTTACTCTTAAACCAAGTTACTTTTAAATGATATATTTCATTATCGATGTCCGTGCAGCTTTTACCCTAAACAGTTACTACATTACCTCTCCACGCTTCAGTTTTTTCCCTGCCCTCAGCTTGTTTACCGGTGCCACGCTGTAGGTTAAGAGCAGTCTCTGAGCTGACAGGCCGCTCACCCAATCACTGATAGGGACCACCGCGACCAGTGATTGGCTGAGCGGCCTGTCAGTTCAGAGAAACTGCAGCACGTGGTTCCGGGAAGCAAGCAGAGGGCAGGAGAAAACCAGAAGCGTTAAGGTAATGTATTAACAGTTTATTCAATTGTTAGCCGTTGGCCGCAGATCACTTTTACACATAGACCGATGTTTCTGGTGTTGGACCTAAAGACACGATCAGCCGATGTGATTGTTGTCATCGGGTGATCGTTGTCTCTATTACAAGGAACAATGATCGCCCGAATCGCCCTGATTTAGCTGCTTATGGCTCCATGTACTAGGGCCCTTAGATTCGTCTAACCTGCTGATAGTTTCGCTTTAATATTGTGTTGCTTTGTTGCGTTTACTCTGCGTTTATTTCTGTAGAAATAATATTAATTAAAATGATAAAGAAAAAGATTCAAACCTGTCTCTCAAAGCTTCATTCTTGAGATCAAGCAGTAAAGGAATGGAGTCCTTAAATTCCTTCATTTTAGACTCAAGGTAAAAAGCTACTGGCAGACTGCGAATATCTTTTGGAAGCTTTCGGAAAGTTTTGAGAAATCCATCAATTCCATCTTGGAGAATTTGGACATTTAGATTCGCCCACAGTGTCTGTGACCATTCTTCTTTGGCTAGCTGCAGAAATAATAGATATAAATTACTTTATAATGCCAAATTATTAGAATTCATTTCAAAATTAACAATCACTCAGTACAGAAATCCAAAAGTCTCTGACCAGACCCCATTATAGTGACACAGTCCTAACATTTACGATATATTATTTATACGAAAGAGACATTAAAAAAATGTTAACAATTCCCGACTATCAGTGGATATAATGGCTCATCATGGGTAACTAAATGTCCGAACCTTTTGAGCACTGTAGATATCATAGATCTGACGCAAACCCTTCATTTCTTTTTGTGTTTGTAAGAGTTCAGGATACATAGTTATAGGAAGATCGAAAAGTTTTTCAGCGTTCGCCAACTCTTGCCTGTTCTTCTCATATGTCACCAGTTCTTTTTCATATGTAGTAAGAATCTGTACACCTGTACGCAACCAGACATGACAAAAGGTCAAATTTCCAAAAATATAGTTTTAAAATTGAAGAATGCTGATAAATTTTCTCCTGCACATTAACCCTTTCACGACCTGGGGTCATTGATACATCAATGCCCAGGTCGTTTTTGGACATCAGCTTATGGGGTCATAATGATCCCATAAGCTGATGTCCCTATGTCTGCCCCCTCTCCTCTGTCCCCTGCCGCTGTTACAATCTTGTGACAGTGGCAGGGGAGAGAGGGGAGGGGGCAGATCACCCTCCCCCTGCCGGCCTCCGTAGCCAGGAAACCGGAAGCCTCAGGCTACGATCACTTCGCAGAGCCCTAATGGACAACGGGCAGAGATTTCTCCCTCTGTAGAGGGAGAATTCTCTGTCAGAAGCCCTATAGATGCTGCGGTCATGCTGACCGCAGTACCTATAGGGTTAACTCTCAGCACCGGAGCACGGCTCCGGTGCTGAGAGTTGCGGCGGGTCAGCTCCTGCAACCGTGTTATGCTCGTTCGTAAGTTAACTTTGCTGCAGCACCAGGCATAGGCTGCAGCGACGTTAATTTACTGCCCAGTGGCGGGAGAGGGTTAAAATTGCATTTGCAAACCCGTATTATGAAGTCTATCCATTGATATTCTTTAGATTTTAAAGTGTGATGCACAGGTGGCTGCTAAAGTGGCAGATTTACTAAGAGGGTGTACATCTCTCAATAATCCTGCTAAATCTGCAGCTGTATGGGTATGTTCATGCTGAGGAATAGGCGAGGAATTGAAGAGCAAAGTTTTCTGCTTGAAATTTCCTCATCTTCAGGAATTTTTTTTTTCACTTTATTCTCATAAGTATATGCGAGATACGGTACTGTTTATATGTATCAGATGTGTATACTGATGTAAACATATGCTCCGATATCAATTACTTTATCCAATATCTAATTGTTTTATATATTTATTCTATCTGGATACTCTGTATTGTTATTACTAATTTTATTAAAACTTTATGTATTTTATTCTGGAAACTACAATAAAATGTTGTGGAAATTTCTCGACTATTCCTCAGTGTGAACATACCCATATTGTGTGGCACTCTGGTCTTAGTACATTCCCCTCTTTAGTAAATTGGTCAATAATTTTAGCCAAAATACTACAGTGTGTGTGTGAACGGAGACTTCAAATTACAATTTGCACCCATTATTATCAAGTACCCCTTTCAAGGTCATCGCCAACCGCTCCAGGTCCTTCAGAACGGAACAATTCCGCAAAGCGCTCCACCTCTTTCTTATAGTCTTCAATTTGATCTTTTGTAATCTATTAAAAAATAAGGACATTTAAGATAAAAATTATTTTGAAATCCTTGATACCACAGCAAAAAGTACAGTACAAATAATAAGAGTTAACATACAGAATTTTTAAATGAACATAACATAAAATCAAGAAAAAGGGACTAGTAAATAGGCAGGGGGGACCTTGCCCACGAGGGCAACTTCACATGCATATTATTTGCTGCATAGCAGTAAAGATGTACTTAGTAATATGACATTTTATATTACATACACACATTTACTTTGTTGCTCTATAACAGAGGCTAGCAGGGGGCAAAGAGGGCAACAGCCCCTGGCCCATTTACATGGTGCAGTCCCTGTGCCCTTAGAAGTAGTTACACAGTACAAATTGGCCCATTTCAAGTATATTCTTGTCCTCTGGATGCACATGTAGTCCAATATTTGGGGCAGAACAAGGAACCACAAGCTATCTTCCAAACCAAACACTCTTTTATAGTGCAAGGCACACCAGATGTCCCGCACACCACTTGCACGCCAGAATCATCCTATTCCAGTCATCTAACTACTCTTCACCAGGGGGTTATCATACCTAACCTACCCACCAGTACCAATGGCTGGCACGCTGCCTCCAGTGCACTTAGGCCTCATATGTGCTTCGCCACCACCTGGGCTGGACCCCTAGCTCTGCCGCTGCTCAATTATAATGGACATATGTTAAGCTATAGGATTACCTGGGTAAATTTCCTTTTCACTTTTCCAAGGCTGCGATCCACCTGTTTTGATTCCAGGAACAGATCTTCCCAGATATGTGTTATTTTCTCAGACAAAATTTTCTCTTCTTCAACAAACTAAAAAGCAATGGAACATTACATGGATATTTCCATCAAGAAGGTCTGTACATTTTAGATTTTTTTTTTTTTTTTTATAGCTCCAGAAAATCCAGATCCCGAAAACATAGCAAATAGGGTAGGAAAAGGAAATATATAGATAGATATATAGATATACATTATATAAACAATGTAAGCAACCCCCAAATTTATTCCCGTAAAAGAAGGTTTACATGTGTTTTTCTTAATAATAAAAAAAAAAAAAAAAAAAAAAAAAAAATTCTGAAAACACTTAATATATTAATAACTAATTAATAAATTATAGTCAGCATAGACCTGCTGAATGATCCTACATTTACCCACCTCAATATTATACATTGTCAGGGTCCTATATCTCTCTTGGATGTCTCGATATCGCATTTCTACCAATAGAGACATATCTCTAATATCTGCAATTGTGGCAAGAACAAATTTGAGATCTTCTAGGGTATCTGGCGTCCTCATTAGATTTATGGACAGTTTCTATAATACAAAACAGAGTTTATAAACTTTATAAAGAAATCATACTCCATCAGGATGGTCGCCATTAACAGTCTGTAAGGTTGAAAGAAATAAGAACACGAACACAGCACTTTTTTTTCCCCAAAGAGTCTAAAAACAGGAAGTCCAGTGTTTCCCAGGCCATCTGCACTCACAGAGAAGGCAGTCATGTGATTGATGGACACATTGAGCCGTGACTCTCTATACTGGCCGGGACTTCATGTGTTTAGTCATTTTTTTTTTTTTTTTAAACCACCATAAGACTACAATGCTTCAGGAGACTGGACCTGGATACAGTAAGTATAGCTGTTATATAGCTGCCTTCAGGAGACTGGACCTGGATACAGTAAGTATAGCTGTTATATAGCTGCCTTTAGGAGACTGGTTCTGGATACAGTAAGTATAGCTGTTATATAGCAGCCTTCAGGAGACTGGACCTGGATACAGTAAGTATAGCTGTTATATAGCAGCCTTTAGGAGACTGGACCTGGATACAGTAAGTATAGCTGTTATATTGCTGCCTTTAGGAGACTGGACCTGGATACAATAAGTACAGCTGTTATATAGCTGCCTTCAGGAGACTGGACCTGGATACAGTAAGTACAGCTGTTATATAGCTGCCTTCAGGAGACTGGACCTGGATACACTAAGTATAGCTGTTATATAGCTGCCTTCAGGAGACTGGACCTGGATACAGTAAGTATAGCGGTTATATAGCTGCCTTCAGGAGACTGGACCTGGATACAGTAAGTATAGCTGTTTTATAGCAGCCTTCAGGAGAATGGACCTGGATACAGTAAGTATAGCTGTTTTATAGCAGCCTTCAGGAGAATGGACCTGGATACAGTAAGTATTGCTGTTATACAGCTGCCTTCAGGAGCACGGACCTGGATACAGTAAGTATAGATGTTATATAGCTGCCTTCAGGAGTCTGGTTATGGATACAGTAAGTATAGCTGTTATATAGCTGCATTCAGGAGACTGGACCTGGATACAGTAAGTATAGCTGTTATATAGCAGCCTTTAGGAGACTGAACCTGGATACAGTAAGTATAGCTGTTATATAGCTGTCTTTAGGAGAGTGGACCTGGATACAATAAGTATAGCAGTTATATTGCTGCCTTTAGGAGACTGGACTGGATTTCTGGTAAGTATGTCTTTGTTTTAAAGCATGATAATAAAAAAAGAATGTATATTGCAAACTTGCTTTAAATTCACATCTACTGTTGATTTACATTTTGAAAGTTATAATGACAGAGACACTTTAACCTAGTCTGTTTATTTTAATGGGAAATGGGGACCACACAGTGCCAGACTTTTCTAGAATATGCGATTGGGGGAGAGCCTGGAGGCCCTCCTACACATATGCTCATTGGCCGATCCTGCAGATATTAAAAGGATACTTTTGAGCTGCTGTATGTCCTGCAGGAAGTGGCATATTTGTTCCAGTCTGACACAGTGCTCTCTGCTGCCACCTCTGTCCATGTCAGGAACTGTCCAGAGCAGGAGAGGTATTCTATGGCGATTCGCTGCTGCTCTGGACAGTTCCTGACATGGACAGAGGTGGCAGCAGAGAGCACTGTTTTAGACTGGAAAGAATCCACCACTTCTTTTGGGACATACAGCAGCTGATAAGTACTGTAAGACTGGAGATTTTTAAATAGCAGTAAATTACAAATCTTTATCATTTTCTAACACCAGTTCATCTGAAAGAAAAACATTTTTGCTGGAGTTCCCCTTAAAAGTGTTGAATGATAACTGATGCTTAAAAATAGACTAATACATTTTATAAAGAAAACACAAAATGTGCACATACGTCCATCTCATCTCTGAGGCTGTACAGCTGCTCCCGGGCGGACTCATTTAGAAGTTGTCCAAGGGAGTTGACCCAGGCTCTAGCGTTCTCCTGCACGGTGTATGCCAGCGGACCCAGATACAGTCTGATACATTGCTCGTCTTTGATTAGGGGTTGTTGTGTGACCTCCAGTGCTAGCCGACTATAGAACTGCAACTTCTCATCATAGGTGACGCAGGATGGTTTCTTGGCAGCAAACCTCTCTAGAACAATGGCCTTATCCAGCTTCCATAAAGGCCTGTACCTCTTCCACCTGTTCAGGTACTTGGTGAGGGACGTCAGCAGCTTATGCATGTTCTGATTGATAATGAGCGCTTGTTCTGTGATCTGAGGATTCTGGTAAATGTCATTGTAGAAACTGTAGATAATGGCTTCATCGTCCTCAGATTTCTGTGGAGGACAGAGAATACAGGTCCCGTGCATCCAGCGGACAAAACTCTGCGAGGAGGACAAGAGGGTGTAAAGAATATACAGCTACTACACATTGCATAGAAATAGGTGAAATACATGTGGCTGCATGTTACATGTACGAAGAGGAATACTGGCAAGATGCATGACACAAATAAACATTTCTATGAAGACTATTGCAGACAAACCAGAAGGGGCTCAACCAGATTTGCCCCTTCTCCCTGGCCTATGACTGTCATATCCCCTGCGCGCCTGATGGATGCCAGATTTACCATGATTAACGCTTGTCTACAGGCGTAAATTATGGCAGGAGTCTACACCTGTTCAGGAACAGGTGTAGATTTCTGTGGCCAGCCATACAGCAGGTGCAGGTCAGGCCAGTTTCATTAAGGGTCCTATTCCACAGGCCGATGGGGGCCCGATCTATAATATAGACATTTACTGGCCCTATTACACGGCCCGATAATTGTTTAGCGAGGGCTGCAGGTCCTTGTACCCCTTGTTTAAACACCATACTTTACCTAAACATGTTGCAGGTCTTCTCCTGCACTTCTTCTCCCGATCCCGTGCACAGCAGCAGCTTCGGAGCGGCCTGTCCAGTGATTGGCTGAGCGGTCTGTCAGCTCAGACAGGGCGCTCCGAAGCTGCTGCTGCGCGCGGGACCAGGTGAAGAAGCGCAGGAGACCTGCAACATGTATGCTGTTTGTGAAATCGTCGGTCACTGGCCACGCACCGTTATTCCACGTATCGATGTGCGGTTGGTGCCCAATGATTTTAGCTTTGCACCTAAATAAACGATCAGCCAATGACGCGATCATCGGCTGATCATTGTCTCTATCCCACGGAGCGATAATCCACATAATCATAATGTGTATAAGATGTGGGATAAGCGGTAGATAAATTTAGTGAAAGGAATGTTTTAGGCTAAAAACAAAATTACAGTCATTGAAACAAATATTTGACCCAAAATATGGACAAAATTCACAACTACCAGAAGACTGAGCCCAGATCTCAGGATTACAGAAGTCATCTCTAGTGTTGTCCTTTCATTTGTAATAAAACGAGTGTTGAGCGGACTTGCAAAACATTTCGGGTTGGGGGGCGGAGCCTAGCAGCGCTCGAAGCAGGACGCGCGTCCAGGAGCTCCTGCTTCTTATACCATCAAGAGCCCAGTATCTGAGTGCTACCAGGCCCTCCTGGCCTGGCATCGGGCATACCTGTGCCGGGACGAGCTGCCGCGTGAGTGGGGATCTTTTCTGGAGCTCCGGTCTGCTGCTCCAGCCTGCGGCCTACTCTGACTCCGAGACCGGGGCCTCAATTTCGCCGGCAGTCCCGCCCGGCACATCGGGGCGGCGGATCGCGGCGGCCGCGGTGCGTGCTCGCGGCTGCTGCCTCTTGGTGCGCTGGTCTCCTGCCCTAGGAGCCGGATGAGGTGAGGGAGGCCCGAGAAAGGAGAGCATCTGGGCCCACAGAGAAACTGCAAGGAGACAGTGGCGGAGGAGTTGCAGAAAGTAGATCCGGCACTCCACTGCTGGCAGAGGCGCCATCTTCCCCTCACTAGCAGCACAGCCAGGCACCAATATTGAAGCAGGCACTGAGGGGTGCCTTTTATGATACTGGGGACACTATAAATTGTCCGCTGTTGCTCTTTATAACAGGTCTCCACAAACCTCCCCCTCCCCCAGAGCCCTAAACTAAATAAATCCTGTGACATACAAGCCCTGTTCTCTGACATTTTAATTACAATTAGCCCCTGGCGTGCTGGTGGCCTACAACCAGTTTAACAGGCACTTACAATAAAGGCTCCATCTTACACTCCAGTGAATTCATACAGCAGAAGACGTCACACCTATAACTTGAAAGAAATTGGTCAGTGGCCATTATATAGAGCTGCTGTTCAGAGAATTCACACAGGAGTGGAAGTCACATTTCTAACTTCAAAGAGACTGCCCATTACTGTCACCAAGTGGCAACTATATAAAGTTGCCTATCAGAGAATTCACACAGGAGAAGGCACACTTATAACTTGAAAGAAACTGTCCATTACAGCCACCAAGTGGCGACTATATAAAGTAGACTATCAGAGAATTCACACGGGAAAAGAAGTCGCACCTATAACTTGAAAGAAACTGTCCATTACTGCTGCCTAGTGGCAAACATATAAAGTTGCCTTTCAGAGAATTCACACAAGAGAAGGCTCACTTATAGCCTGAAAGCAACTGTCCATTAATGCTACAAAGTGACGACTATATAAAGTAGCCTTTCAGAAAATCCACACAGGTGAAGTCACATTTATAACTTGAAAGAAATTGTCCATTACTGCCACCAGGAGGTGATTACATTCAGTTTCGTATCAGAGAACTCACACGGGAGGAGAAGTTAGGTTCCAAACCTGAACGAATCTGTTTTAATGCCGCAGTTTAGTGGACGACCTATAAAACTGCAGTCGTTTTAGTTCACAGACAGTTTTTGGGCTTCCAGCTCCGGCGCCATGTAAGTAGGCCATGTCAGCATCTCGTTCCGTTTAGTGAGCTCCCTGACAGCGCGCCCGACCACCCGCAGACCATCACTCACCTCCCTCCTCGGTGCCGACGACACCAGCAAGGAATATGGATCGTTTTATTCAAAAGGGCAAGCTGTCCCAGTCCAAGGGCCGTGGCAAGTCCAGCAAGACGAAAAGCAGTAGCAGAAGGGCGGGATCTCCCGCTTCCTCACGAGCTACATCCCCAGAGAGGTCTGAGCGAGATTCTTCAGCAGGGGAAGAAGACACCGAATCCTTTGTGATGGATTACGCTGCACTGGCGGCAGAAGTGGCAAAAAGGATCACCCCTGGTCTCCAGGACTCAGTCGCAGAGGCAGTGACAAGCGCCTTAAGGCAAGTACAGAAGGAGGTGGCAGCCCAAGGCACCAGACTTAGTGCGGTGGAGGAGAGAGTGGGGGTGCTAGAAGATGGGGCTAACACCTTGCCTGCCAGGATGCAGACTATAGAGATGGAAAATAGACGCTTGTGGGACAGAGTGGAAGACCTGGAAAATAGGTCCAGGAGGAACAACCTCCGGATAGTCGGGGTTCCTGAGACTTTCCTACAAAGAGACTTACTGAAACTATGTGAACACACGCTCCCATCGTTGCTAGGTATACAACAATTGTGCAAGGTTGAGAGGGCCCACAGGCTCGGCCCAGACCTACGTCCAGCTCCAGAGAGGGGGATACCTGCAGGCTTGTCTCAGAGAGAACGCCCTAGACAGGTCATAGTGAAATACCTTGACTTTACCGATAAAGTAGCCATACAAAGAGCATTCAGAGCCAGAAAAGACACCTTGGAGCTGGACGGTCATAGGATTCTAATCTTTGGCGACTTTTCTGTGGAGGTGACGAAACGCCGTAAGCTATTTTCTCCCATCTGCACAGCACTCTATAAACAGCAAATACGCTTTGCCCTGATATACCCAGCTATTCTGAAAGTTTTTTACCCGGACGGGTCCTTTTCCACCTTTACTAATGCGGAGGAGGCCACGGCATCTCTTCAAGAATTTCTTGGCAACAGGTCTCCACGCCTGTCTGCGACTGCAGAGGATTTTACTCCATTCCAAGCCAGGAAACGCATGGCGTCACTACAAGAGGAGAATCCAAATGCTGTTGCCCCCCCTGTCTCTATATGCCAGAGTTCCCCTCCTAAGGAACAAAGGATCCGGCAATCTATCTCGGGTTTTTCTCGATCAAATGAAGTGCATGGAAGCTCAGGGACGCAGTCAGGGATGGATTGAATGGTTTCACACATTTCTCTGGATTTTTACACTTCTCAAGTTTGCTTCTGTTAAAAATGCAGCCTCTTTCCGGTGTCTTCAAAGTGTACCTGCGGATGGGCGCCCGTAGTATTTACTACCTCTCCCTGCTGGGGACCATTTTTCGGGTTTATCCCGTTATTTAGCTTCATATGACAAATATGCTTGCTTATTCTTGGTCTTGTTTTTGCCCTTCTCCCACCCAAATCTTACAACTTCCCTTTTTCCCTCCTTTTCCTCTCCCCTCCCCTATCATTCCCTCCTCCCCCCATCCCACGGTAATTCCTCCCCCCTCCCTCCTTCCCTTCCTTCCCCCTCCTCCCCTCCTTCCCCCCCCCCTCCCTCCTCCCCTCCTTCCCCCCCCCCCTCCCTGCCTCCTCCCCTCCTTCCCCCCCCTCCCTCCCTCCTCCCCTCCTTCCCCCCCCCCTCCCTCCATCCCTCCCACCCTTCCCCCCCCCTCCCTCCATCCCTCCCACCCTTCCTTCCCCCCTCCTCCCCCCTTCCTTTCCCCCCTCCATCCACCCTCCCTTCCCCCCCTCCCTTCCCCTCCTCCCTCCACCCCTCCTCCCTCCACCCCTCCCCCCCTCCACCCCTCCCCCCTTCTTTTTTTTTTTTTTTTTTGGTTCTGACAGTCCTGACTGTCAGGGAGCTCCAAATGACGGTAGAGATGGCACGAAGGTTTGTTTTCTCAAAACATGTTTGTATTGGAGGATAGTTCTCTTACATGGAAAAAAGTGAAGTCCTTAGACCCGGGTTCTGCCAAGAGTAATTTATGTTTCCCTATCTCTTGGCAAGGGTCATGTGAATGCAGATTTCTTGTTCTTGTTCTGACGATATTGCTGCTTATGTTGTTGGGGGGAGGGGTTTGGGGGGGGGGGTTGCTCACGGTCTCACGGGGTTTTCTAATACACATTGCATATTATGCTTTATTTGCATTACTCCATGGTACGTATTGTGACATGGAATGTAAAGGGGCTTAGATCCCCTCATAAGAGAAATATGGTGCTACGCCATCTAAAAAAACTAGCTCCTGATGTAGTCTTCCTACAGGAGACCCACTTAGGAAGCGATGATTTCTTTAGACTCCGCAAATTATGGGTCGGGAAAGTGTTTGGTTCCTCCTCACAAGATAATAAGGCGGGGGTAGTTACATTACTTTCCAAATCTTTTAATATGGAAGTGGTAAGCTCATGGTCTGATGGGGAAGGTAGAATATGTACCCTACAGGTAAAAACGCCAGCTGAGGAACTACTTTTAGTGAATGCCTATGGCCCCAATGATGCAAATAGGAATTTCTTCTCCGCTTTGTCCACTACACTGTTAAGCCGTGCATCGACTAACATAATTGTTGGTGGCGATTTTAACGCTGTCATGCAACATTCAGAGGACAGGAAGTCAGGGGGAGGGGTTCGAGTCACTCCCAGGTCAAGAGATACGGTGTTGGCACAGTGGGCCAATGGGGTGGCTTTAACGGATGCGTGGAGATGGGCCTACCCAGATGCTAGAGAATATACACATTACTCACATCCCCACAACTCTTGGTCGCGTTTAGACTACGTGTTCCTATCACCCTCTCTAGTTTCCCGCACTGACACAATTACTATTGGAGACCTAGTTATCTCCGATCATGCACCCGTCATTGTCACTTTGCACGACAAACTGCCTAGAGGGACAGACTACCAATGGAGATTCCCGAGCGGGTTGGCCAGGGATGAAAATTTTAAGGCCTTTCTTAAAGGGTGGTGGATGGAGTATGCAGCAACGAACTCGGCCCACACTGACAACCCCCAGCTATACTGGGAGGCAGCTAAGGCTGTTTTACGTGGAAAGATTATGGCCTATGTTGCTACATTAAAGAAAAAGATCCAAGCCCAACTTAAATCTCATAGTGATGATCTTAGACTTAAATACACCGCGTTTACGCAGTCCCCCTCCCCAGAAGCAAAGGCCCAGTGGCAATTGGCCAAGGCATCCTATGAACAGTGGCTAGACCGGAGGGAGAATATTTACCGTTCCCATTTTGAGGCTACTCTCTTTAGACACGGGAATAAGCCCGGACGCCTATTGGCAAAGCTGGCTAAAGGTCCTTATACCTTACACCATATTCATTCCCTTAAGGATGACACAAGGACATCTCACACGCATCCGATTAAAATAAACTCAATCCTCAAGGAGTTTTTCTCTAAATTATACTCAGATACCCCGTCCCTGGATCCTCAGCAGAGAGACTGGCTTACAGAGGCTCATCTCCCCACACTTTCTGATGAGGATAGGTCCTTATTAAATGCTTCTATTACTATGGAAGAATTGGGGAAAGTAGTCAAACACCTAAAACCTAATAAGGCCCCGGGGCCGGACGGCTTCACTGGGGATTTCTACAAGCTTTTACTAGAGGAGGTTGGTCCTGCCTTGACGTCCTTATTCAACTCCTATCTGGCTGGCACTATAATATCACGAGATATGAATACAGCCGTAATTAAGGTTTTGCCCAAACCAGGGAAAGACCTCACTTCCCCAGGAGGATATAGGCCTATCTCTTTAATAAACGTTGATCTGAAAATAGCTTCCAAAATTATGGCAGATAGACTGGCTTGGATACTGCCTAGACTAATTTCTTACAACCAGGTGGGCTTTGTTCAGGGCAGAGCGGCAGTGACCAACCTCAGAAAGGTTATAGGAGTGTTGGACGAGGTTCACTTGAGACCAGAACTACACCCCTCCCCCGCCATATTATCTATTGACGCTGAAAAAGCCTTTGATAATGTGCGGTGGGAGTGGGTGTGGACTGTAATGGAGAGGATGGGATTTCATGGGGAGTTTATGGCCTATTTACATTCCCTCTATACGTCCCCGCAGGCTCGGATAGGTACCCCGGGCTTTCTGTCTTCCCCGTTTTGCCCAGAGAAGGGCACCAGACAGGGATGCCCCCTCTCGCCCTTATTATTCAATATAGCCATTGAACCGTTGTCTCGGATCTTGGATCAGTGTTCGGTATTCGAGGGTATAGCGGTTGGGGGCATCCCTGTTCGCATTGCCTTATTTGCAGATGATCTTCTTATATTTTTAGAACACCCGAGCAGGGATTTACCAGCCGTATTTAATTGTCTACATGATTTCGGACTTAAATCTGGCTTCAGGGTCAATGTCTCTAAGAGCACACTGTTGGAGTTGCGGGCCAGCTCCTCTCGGCTATCACAACAATCGTTAGGGGTCCCGGTATCCCTCACTCGCACTAATATGAAATATCTGGGGGTATTGGTGGGGTCAAGTCCCGGCACCTTGTATGGTCTAAACTTTCCTCCCCTCATCCAGTCTATTATAGCGTCTCTGGAGAGATGGGCGAAACTACCCTTACCCTTGCTTGCCAGATGTCATCTGGTGAAAATGATGGCCTTCTCAAGGTTATTATACCCAATGCAGACCATCCCCGTCCTACTCAAACATGATGATGTTCGCCGGCTGAACTCGGCTTTTATTAAATTCATTTGGGGAGGTGGACGCCCCAGGATTGCATTGAAAAAGTTACAACTATTCCGTGACCAGGGGGGTCTAAATTTCCCAGACGTTAGACGTTACAACTTGGCGTGTCTTATGCGCCATGGAGTAGATTGGATGAGGGGAGGTGGCCCGTACTCCAATATCCGCCTGGAGGGTGCCCTTGCCCTCCCCTGCCCGTTGCAGTCGCTCCTCTACACAAAATTTCCTGCTATCCCTCCAGCTATCAAACGGAGCCTCCTTCTACGGGACACAATTATAGCATGGAAGTCTAGCTTAAAGGATGCGGGGTTGCCATTCGCCATTGGTAGGCATATGCCCATATGGCATCATCCTGAGGCACAAGAGCTATCTACTAACAAGCTATATCACAAATGGAAAGATAAGGGTATCACCCAAGTCAAACATCTTCTTCACAAGTCGGAACACAGATATCTGACTTTGGAGGAGACTCTGTCAAAATATGGGTTAACATCAGATCATTTTTTGATTTATTCGCAGGTGGTGGCCTTTTTAAAATCTAGGCTCCGTAACCTCAAACCACTACACCAGTCATCTTTTTTTGATGACGTCATTCAAACAGAAACTCCTATTCATTCATTGTCCTATCTGGCATGGGCGTTGAGACGGCGGGCCTCGAGCCGATCAGACCTGGGTGTTTTCAAACACTGGGATCATTATTTCAATAGGGAAGATCTTACCAAACCAATCCTGGATGGCTATGCTTCTGTGAGGAAGGCCATTGTAAATGAAACTTGGCGGGAAACACAATTTAAGTTAATTCATAATGCCACGTATGGATTTACCCTGCCTAAAACCGTTGACAGGCCTGATCGGATTGAGGCTTGCCCGAACTGTAATGCCCAAGGCACTGACCTGGTACATGGCCTAGTCACTTGTCCTCTGACAAGACATTTCTGGGTACAACTGCAGAATCTTCTTATAGCTAAACTACGAATTACTTTGTCGTTAGACCCACTGCAGCTTTTGTTTCATATCCCGCAGTCAGAGAGTACATTGACCCAGCTTACCCATGTCTTTCTCCTAGTAGCAAAGAGATGTCTCCTAGCCAACTGGTTGGTAGCGCGTATGCCAACGATGGATGATGTGTTGCTTCAGGTAAAGCGATACCTTTATCATGATCAACTGGAGGTACTTAGAGACAAGGAAAAGTCCACAAAGGGGTTTTTTAAGAAATGGAAAACCTTCATTTGTTGTTTTCTTTCCCATTCTGATATTAGACAGCTAATGTTGCCATTTGTGGATACCCTGTGGTACCTCAAAAAAGATGTTGCTGGAACTTTGGGAAAACTTAAGGTGACATCTTGAGGTTATGGTTCATTAAGGCGTCAGCACCAGATGCGTTTACGTAGCCATGTGTTTACTTTGAGACCGTGAGTGGGTGGGGGGGTGGTTGGGGGGGTGGGGGGTAGAGTTTCTCCCATTACTTATTTGGTTTTATCTTCTATGTTGTATCATTGGTTTATTGCATATATGTGGTAACCTTTGCATAAATCTCTTGGCGGGAGTGTTTCCCGCTGTTGTGACAGATATTTGTAAAATGTTTTTGGTTGAAAAACAATAAAAAAAAAAATAATAAAAAAAAAACATTTCGGGTTTGGCAATTATCTCTGTTCCCGAACGCTCTGCATTCAGCTCTCTGCGTCAGGAGAGTCGTGGAAAACATGGATACAGCCATAGGCAATAGGCCATATCCATGTTTTCCTGGTAGCCCTAGGGTGGGATCCAACTTCTCCAGACACCAAGAACCAAATGCCGAGTGTTCGGAAACAGAGAACATTGCCAAATCTAAACAGTTCTGCAAGTCCGCTCAACACTAAGGTTGGATTCACACTGCATTTTTTCTGTCTGTTGACTGTATCTGTTTTATGGGGGAAAAAAAAAAAAAACGATGCAAAAATGGATAGTAAAAATGGATGCAGATGTCACCTGTCAGGATCAATTTTCAGTTAACTTACAGTATGAGAATAAGGATCGAAACAGATCCCTTTTTTTTGCCTACACAAAAACATGGTTAACCACTAATGGGTCTCTCTGCCTGTCAATCATCTGTGCAGGGGCCAGGGCTGTGGAGTCGGTAAGCCGCAGCTCTGACTCCAACTCCGACTCCGACTCCTGAATTTTATCAGGACCAATTCCGACTCCTGCTTCTTCATAAATGGCCGGTCATATACCAGGGGAGTTATTTATCACACTGGCTCAACAGCTTCTCCCTAATGTCCTACATGATCCTGGGGGGAGGGGGGGGGATGGTTAGATTTGTCTTAACTTGCCCTGTGGATAGGGGACAAATTAGTTTTAAGTTGGAATACCCCTTTAACCCCACTCTGTTTTACTCATTCGATATAAAGTACTCATGTTACCTTGGTGGTTTCAAGACATCCCTTGTAGCACTGGACAATCAATTTAAAAAGTTCATTAAAATTAGGATGAAGGATTATTTCTGGAGCAGACAGGATGGTTTCAACTTGAAATAGAGGAACATTTGCTATAATAGCTGCATTAAAAGCCTGGAAATTCCTGTAAAAAAAAAAAAAAAAAAAAAAAAAAAAAAATTAAATACTTATTTGGTTCCTAATAGAAGCCTGATAGGTTTACAGTATATTGCCCCTTCAACTAAAATGGAGGTATCCATAACTCCAATGTTAAAATCCATGTAGTAAACCAAGGAAGAATGCAGATTTTTCTTACTTTATCACCATCTTTGTCAGCGTGGTGTACACTTTGTTTTCCCAGAAAGCATAATATTGGGCCATTTGAGGATTTTTCCCAGTGTTTGTGTTAACCACCAGGCCTTCGATTTTTGTCAGGATAGACCCGATGGCTGTATACTTTCTAACCATAATTTCAATGTCTCTGGAGCGTTCATTTTCAATGTATTCAAAGAATTCCTTCACACCTATAAAAAAGAAGCAATGATAAGAATACAGAGGTGTTTCATCTGCTGCCACAAAGTGACATAAAACATGGTCCTGACGGTGCTTTGGACCAAGAATTACACTGCATGGGTACGGCGCTGAGGAGGAAGGTAACAGACATACCTTCATCCTCAGCATCTCCTGTGCAATAGGGACATATCAGCAGGTTACATTCGCCTAACCTCCTGATAGTTCCCCTTTTAACAGGCTACAATTTTACAGTATGTTGTGACCATATGATGTAACCGGAGCCTAGAGGATCCAGTCACAGTTAATTGCAGTTTACTGATCCACATACATATACTGATCCACATGGATTCATTTATTACATACCTGGAAGATCTGTGGACTTCTTATTGATAAACTTAAAAAGGTTTGCAGATTCAATAGCGGAAAGCTTATTGTCAATGTCATTTGCATTCTTCTGGACTTTATGTACCAAAGACTCAAACTTTGAGACTGCCTGGCTGCAACGGTTAATAAAGTCGCCAATACCTAGGAATAAATAACATCAATGTTTTAGATATTTGAATGTATATATGTATTACATATACAATTTATATATATATATATATATATATATATATATCAAAATCACTAGAAGAGGCGGGCCGTCTAGGGTGAATCGGTGATCTAGGGGCGGGACAATACTTCAAATGACCTTACCAGACAGAGGAACACATTAAAACTGTGGTGAGGGTGAAGGTAAAGACATACCTTCATCTTCAGCGCCCCCTGTGCAATAGGGAGCTATCAGCAGGTTACACTCGTCTAACCTGTTGATATTTCCCCTTTAAAGGAATCTCTTATGGCCGTATTACACGGCACAATATTGAGGAGGAAGCGAGCGTCGGCCTGTGAGTTCAGCGCTCGCTTCCTTCTCATTCCAGGTCACTAACTGTGCTATTACACACACAGACAGTGAGTAAGGAAGAGCGGAGGGACACGGGGAGCTGAGGGAGGGGCTGCCTGGATGATTCTAAAGGCCACAAAGCGATTAACGGCCATATTTGGCCGATACAGACCGTTACGAACAATAGTCACTTAGTGTAATAGAAGACAACATGTTGAAACGGCAACAATCATGCTAGCAGCGGTCTGCAGCCGTCACGCTGTCTGAGAGGAGTGGCGGCAGCAGATCGCCACTATCTTCTATAGGCATGCCCGGACGATCCTCCCCCCCCTCCCCCGCAGTGAACAAAAAGCACTTGCTTGCTTCCACTTGTCGCCCTGTGTAATAGAAGCTTTAGATTGTCTGGGTGGCCCATTGAAGTTAGCGGCGGTCTGTTGCTGCCACTCCAATTACATGGAGCAATGGATAAACCACATAGTTGCAAGGTTGCGAAATGTACGTCAGGTCTGGCTGGGGCCCCTTTTACTTTGTCAATTCTTGATACTTTCTCTTGTATACTCTGCTTTATCTATATGCTTCTTCTGTTCTTGTCTATACTATCTTGTATTTGACTGAAAGACCTTGTAACTACTTGGTTTGTCCATTGCTTATTACAGTTTTACATTCTGATTGTCAGTTGTGCGGACCCCGGCAAGGTTTTGTATTCTGGCTTATGCTTTGACATTTGTAGGGTTGTACTTATACTTATGCCAGTATACTATTCACCTATATACTTTAAGGTGTCTTCAAGTGCATTCCAATAAATTGAGAGTTTAATATTCCTTAATATTTCCTAAACGTCTTAGTGTTTTCGGTTCATTGATATTTTGAGTTTGGCTGTGAATCTATTGATTTATTATTAGAGAATAAGCCTCCAAATTGAAATATTGAAAATATTTGCCTGATCCTAAGAAGAAGCTGATGAGCCAAGCTAAAATAATACAGATTTATTGTGTAAAATGTCGGTACCTAAAGAGTTCCAATTCAATCGTCTGTATCCAGATCTAAATACTTTCAGAAGTTCTCGAATGTGATTGTCAAGAAGTTGAATTTCAGCTTCATTTAGCGATTGTAGCAATTTTTCGTAAGAGGCGAGAATCTGCTTCATGTCATCGATGTACCTGCAAACGTGTTAACAATGTTAGAACCTAGGTAGAAATGTTGAAAGCGACTGTACAATTTCCCAAGTTAATTAATTTTTTTTACTACCTTGTCGGCGCCTGCACAGATATCCCGCAATCCATTTTTCTAAAGTCGCCCAATTACTGTGCTTGGCGACAACTTCTTCAGTTTCTGGCCGGGCCCGGCACCCCGAGTGTAATGATTATCTATCCTCCCTCAGTGACATGCCTCCATTAGAATCAAGCCTGGCCGCGTCACCAAGGGGTGGGGATACTGGGGGTGCTGGGTCCATCTCCAGTGCAGTGGAAGTGCCAGAGATTTGTATATTACTTCTATTAAAAAAATCGCCAGTTTTCCAGTACTTATCAGGTGCTGTATACCCTGCAGGAAGCGGTGTATTCTTTCCAGTGTGACACAGTGCTCTCTGTTGCCACCTCTGTTCATGTCAGGAACTGTACAGAGCAGTAGCAAATCCCCATAGAAAAGCAATCCCGCTCTCCAGACTGGAAAGAACACATCACTTCCTGCAGGACACACAGCAGCTGATATGTGCTGGAAAACATGAGATTTTTTATAGAAGTAAATTGCAAATCTCTGGCACTGTCTGGCACCAGTTGATTGGAAATATTTTTTTATTTTTTTTTTATGAACGATCCCTTTAACAATAAAAAAGGTGGTTCTATGTTTTCCTCTCATCACCAGTAAAAATGCTATATTTAAAGGGACTTCCATAGTGATGAACCACCTTAAGAATTTGTCTTCTTGTAGGGCCACGTTCCTTGGCAATTCACCAACAGAAAAGCCGAGCTGCTCCATGTGTTTGGTTTCTGTAATGATTTCTTGCAGTTCTGGAGCAAAGTTCACACTGTAGTGCACATTCTTATAATTGGTGTCAGCCTTGAGTTGGTCCACATCCTGCAAATAAGAAGCATAAGACAGATGTAACTGTTCTATTAGGACAAACATACAATCATGAAAGTAAACTATGGATGTCCTGATTTCACAGGTCAGATTTTTTTTACCCCACACACCATGACATTTGCAACCTTAGGCCTCATTCACACCTTCAGTGATTTTTTGGGGACAGTATAATATTTCAATAATTGTCGTCCGCAATCTGTAAACAAATTGTCTGTAGTGCATCCACGCTGTGGATCCGACAAAAAAAATAAAAAAAGGGAAGGTGATAGTTAAAATTGAAGTGATCTGTATTTTTTGCCAAGGTTACAGATGTAACATCCGTAACGTCCATTAAATATATAGAGATCCCATAGACTTCTATTGACTAATTGTAAAACCACAGATAGGGTGAATAGCCCAAATCGAGGGGCCCTAAATTTGTCTATAATTGCAGATCTGCAATAATGGGCAAATTTATGGAAAGTGTGAATAAGGCCTTAAAGGGAACCAGTCAGCAGTAGCTTTATATGGGGCAAAGATGTTTTATTACTCCACACAAAGCTGGGAGAGGGGCGGCAACTAGTCCTCTGGGCAGGGAGCCACTCGTGACTAGTCAACACTCTCTGCCTGTCAGCATGCAGTGTGGATATGATTGAAAGGAGGAGAAACCCATTAGTGGCCTCCATCCCCGCACTGACTAGTCAACTAGTCACAGACTGTCCCCCCCCCCCCCCCCAGATGACTAGTTGGCGGCTGGTATATGCTCTGTGAGCTGCACAGTAGATCTATACTGTGCTGCAGGAAACCATATCAGCACAATCCTACTGATTGGTTCCCTTTAAAGCACAACTCCGGCCAAAACATATTTTTTAATATGTTATTACTTATGGAAAGTTAGGTTGTTTGGTGATTGGGATGGCCCTGGTACTACTGCCCCATCATCTGCTCAGGAGTAGTAAAGTGTATATGTGTCCAGCACCGAGCAGGGATAGAGGGGGGAGGTAGATGCACAGGCACCTCTCTCCCTCCCTGCTCGGTGCCCTCCAAATGTATTGATTGAATACATTTATGGAATACTTTGGGGAGCAAGGGCACTTGCTGCCCAAAGTATTCCATAAATGTATTCAATCAATAAAACATACTGTACATTACATTACATTTTACGTAGACATCCATAGAAACAATACAGTAGCATTGACTTCTATGTATAGTGCGCCCCCTGCTGGACAGTCCATAGGAATTACAACTGATTTGTGACGTCACGGTTTTTGAGAGAATTTGAAGACTCTCTGATCTACTAAATTAAAAGAAATAGCCCTATATGTGCATTTCCCATAACTAATGTATATTAGGAATTTGTCTAACTGTACATAAGTAATAACATATTGAAAAATACTTTTGGCCGAACTATAGTGGCCATTCAAAGACAATCATAAGTTGAATACATCCCATGCTGAGGTCATCACGTATCAGCAGGGGGGGGATGGGGGTCACTGTACTGATATAACATCCTTATGACTCAGGGAAGTACTGCCTTATTACCACTTCAGTAAGCGATACGTTGGTGATAAGACCAGGTACATGAATGTTCACAAGTAAACTTCTCTTCAGCAAGGTTGGCAGGGTCTGATCTGTGCTCTCCTTCCAGGCTGCGTACTTCTTGTCTTCATACTCCTTCATCCTTCTTGCAACTTCCAGATATTTTGCCTTCGCCTAAGTAAGCAAAAATAAGTAATGAATGAGTAACCTCAATAGTCTGACTTCTAATAATGACAGGTTATGGTGATGTCATGTCAACCAGTAGCTTCATCTAATGACAAAAACAACAACTCCCAGCATGCACTGACAGCCATAGATTGGGCGTCATGGCACTAGGCCAATGTCACACATTACTGGATGCTTCTGGGTGGGCACACGTCTTGAAAACTTACCATTTTCCCATGCTCACTTGCTAACATCTCTTCCATTTCCAGAAAGCGAACGATGGTGTGTTTAATTCGGTGAAAAAGTGACCGTTCCCAATAGATTGCCCCAGCCACCGGAGGATGGTTCTTGTATAAAGACGGAGCGTCCAGGTTTTTCATGAACAGATTGTTCACTATGTCAACCTAAAATGAGAAGTCAGCTTTCCGTTACAGACAGAAAAGATGGCTAGCCTGGTGTGGCTAATGTCTGGGGCTTGAAGTGGTCACGGACATTACAGCCAAAGCTGCTGTTCCTGGCAGATCCCCAATGGTCCCCAAACACCAGAATATGTAGGCCAGCTGGGTCTGTTTCGGCTTTGTTGTTATATTTCCTGTCTTGAGATTTTATTGTAGGTTAAATTCAACTTATTTCTGGATGGATAATTTACTATAAGTCTCTGACTTTATACAAGATGGCGGATAGTGGTGAACACCTAAGGTATATTTTATTGTTAGCATGAAGCCACAAGAAATGTAAACTGTACATAAATGATACCTGTATATAATGTAAGAGGCAGGAGCATTGCTATAGTGTTTTTCCGAAAATAAGACAGGGTCCTCTATTTGTTTCTCAAAGAAAAGGGATTATTAACGGGGTAGGTCTGTATACATCCCCCTCTGTAGTTTTTCCCCCATACTGTATACATCCCCCTCTGCAGGTAGTCTCCATACTGTATACATCCCCCTCTGCAGGTAGTCTCCATACTGTATACCCCCCTCCTCCCCTTGTAGTTGTCCCCCCATAATGTATACCTCCCCCTCTGTAGTTGTTCCCCCATACTGTATACCTCCCTCCACCCTCTGCAGGTAGTCCCCATACTCAGGGCCGTATTTACCACTAGGCACCCGTGGTCCGGTGCCTAGGGAAGCACCTTGCAGGGGGGCAGCACCTTGGAGCAGAGGGACAGAAAAAAATAATTTTTTTGTTTTTATTTTTTTAGTTTCCCTCCTCCCGTTCAGACTTGCAAGTAAATCTGGTGTCTTTTCCAGGGGGGTGGGGGGTATGGTGGTATTGGTCAGGTCTGGTATCGCCAATAGGTGCGTAAAGATGGGGCGTCTTCAGGTTTATTGCCTAGAGCAGCAGCAGCTGTTAATACAGCCCTGCCCATACTATATACCTCCCCCCCTCTGTAGTTGTTCCCCCATACTGTATACCTCCCTCACCCTCTGCAGGTAGCCCCCATATTGTATAACTCCCTCACCCTCTGTAGTTGTTTTCCCATACTGTATACATCCCTCCTCCCTCTGTAGTTGCCCCCCCCCCATACTGTATACCTCAATCCCCCTCTGCAGGTAGCCCCCATATTGTATAACTCCCTCACCCTCTGTAGTTGTTCCCCCCATACTGTATACATCCCCCCTCTGTAGTTGTTCCCCCATACTGTATACATCCCCCCTCTGTAGTTGTTCCCCCATACTGTATACCTCCCTCCCCTCTCTGTAGTTGTTCCCCCATACTGTATACCTCCCCCTCCTCTGTAGTTGTTCCCCCATACTGTATACCTCCCTCCCCCTCTGAAGTTGTTCCCCCATACTGTATACCTCCCTCCCCCCTCTGTAGTTGTTCCCCCATACTGTATACCTCCCTCCCCCTCTGTAGTTGTTCCCCCATACTGTATACCTCCCTCCCCCCTCTGTAGTTGTTCCCCCATACTGTATACCTCCCTCCTCTGTAGTTGTTTTTCCATACTGTATACCTCCCTTCTGTAGTTGTTCCCCCATACTGTATACCTTCCGCCCCCCCCTCTGTAGTTGTTCCCCCATACTGTATACCTCCCTCCCTCTCTGTAGTTGTTCCCCCATACTGAGTACTTCCCCCCCTCTGTAGTTGTCCCCCCCCCATACTGTATACCTCCCTCCCCCCTATGTAGTTGTTCCCCCATACTGTATACATCCCCCTCTGCAGGTAGTCCCCATACTGTATACCTCCCCCCCATACTGTATACATCCCCCTCTGCAGGTAGTCCCCATACTGTATACATCTCCCCTCTGTAGTTGTTTCCCCATACTGTATACATCCCCCTCTGCAGGTAGTCCCCATACTGTATACATCCCCCTCTGCAGGTAGTCCCCATACTGTATACATCCCCCTCTGCAGGTAGTCCCCATACTGTATACCTCCCCCCCCCCCTCTGTAGTTGTTTCCCCATACTGTATACATCCCCCTCTGCAGGTAGTCCCCATACTGTATACTTCCCCCCCCCCCCCTCTGTAGTTGTTTGACCATACTGTATACATTCCTGCCATTGTGGGGGGGCACTATAGCCGGCAATGTTATGGGAATTCTGGATGTCATTATAAGGGAACTATGGCTGGCACTATTATGGGAATACTGATGTCATTATGGGGGCACTATGACTGGCACTATTATGGGAATACTGATGTCATTATGGGGGGCACTATGGCTGGACCTATTATGGGAATACTGATGTCATTATGGGGGCACTATGGCTGGCACTATTATGGGAATAGTGGATGTCATTATGGGGGGCACTATGGCTGGCACTATTATGGGAATACTGATGTCATTATGGGGGCACTATGGCTGGCACTATTATGGGAATACTGATGTCATTATGGGGGCACTATGGCTGGCACTATTATGGGAATAGTGGATGTCATTATGGGGGCACTATGGCTGGCACTATTATGGGAATACTGATGTCATTATGGGGGGCACTATGGCTGGCACTATTATGGGAATACTGATGTCATTATGGGGGGCACTATGGCTGGCACTATTATGGGAATACTGATGTCATTATGGGGCACTATGGCTGGCACTATTATGGGAATACTGATGTCATTATGGGGGGCACTATGGCTGGCACTATTATGGGAATACTGATGTCATTATGGGGGCACTATGGCTGGCACTATTAAGGGAATACTGATGTCATTATGGGGCACTATGGCTGGACCTATTATGGGAATACTGATGTCATTATGGGGGCACTATGGCTGGCACTATTATGGGAATAGTGGATGTCATTATGGGGGGCACTATGGCTGGCACTATTATGGGAATACTGATGTCATTATGGGGGGCACTATGGCTGGCACTATTATGGGAATACTGATGTCATTATGGGGGCACTATGGCTGGCACTATTATGGGAATACTGATGTCATTATGGGGGCACTATGGCTGGCACTATTAAGGGAATACTGATGTCATTATGGGGCACTATGGCTGGCACTATTATGGGAATACTGATGTCATTATGGGGCACTATGGCTGGCACTATTATGGGAATACTGATGTCATTATGGGGCACTATGGCTGGCACTATTATGGGAATACTGATGTCATTATGGGGGCACTATGGCTGGCACTATTATGGGAATACTGATGTCATTATGGGGCACTATGGCTGGCACTATTATGGGAATACTGATGTCATTATGGGGCACTATGGCTGGCACTATTATGAGAATACGGGATGTCATTATGGGGGCACTATGGCTGGCACTATTAAGGGAATACGGGATGTCATTATGGGGGCACTATGACCAGCAACATTAAGAGAATATTGGATGTCAGTACCTGTCACTGATGTACAACTTAGAAGAAGAGAGGGCAGATATTATTACTGTTTTAGTGGTGCAGCAACAGGAACTGTTTAGGGGAGGGTCAAAGACTGGAACCTAACTTGTGGGCAGCCTGAGAACAGAGGTTGAAGGTTATTAGTTTAGTGCACCTAAGTGGGGCGGGGCTAAGTGGCGCTAATGCTGCGAGGCCACGCCCACTTAATACAATCCGCAGATGATAAAAGGACACTTTTTACTTGAACAAACACCATGACGTATGATATGAAATAACGTATGAAAATCGCTAAATTTACCCTTTACACCTGTGTAGAGATGTCAGAATGCAAAAAGGAGGTGACAGTGTCACTTTAACTGAATCATTTTCAATTGAATCAAGAGTCAACTATCACTTAACTTTAAATTGATTTTTTTTTAATGATTTTATAAGCTCATAAGGAACTTGTAGGAAAGTCTAAGGGTCCTATTACACGGGCCGATGGGGGCCCGATAATAACTGTAAACTAGTGCCGATCTGCTAGATGGGCACTCATTTACTGGGATTATCGTTTAACAAAGGCTGCAGGGACATCTTTACCGATGTCCTTGCAGCCCCTGCTTAAACTTTATACATTACCTATCCATGCTGCACAGCTCCTCTTGTGATCTGCTTCTCCCTGGGTCCCGCGTGCTGCAGCTTCAGAGCGGCCTGTATCAGCTAACAGGCCGTTTAGCCAATCACAGGCTGCAACGGTCTCGGCCAGTGATTGGCTGAGCAGCCTGTCAGCTGATACAGGCCGCTCTGAAGCTTGAGCGTGCAGGACCCGTGGAGATGAAGATAACAAGAGGAGCCCTGCAGCCTGGATAGGTAATGTAAATCGTCAATTACACGTAGCGATGCACGGTCAGCGCCCGACAATAATATTTTTAAACCAATATCATCGGCTGATCGTTGTATTTTTTACACAGAGCGATAATTGGCCGGATCGGGCTGATTCGGCCGATTATCGTTCCGTGTAATAGTACCCTTACTGTGTTTTGTGTATGTTTCCAGTTTAATTGTTTTTTTGTTTTTTTCTTTTGCTGTATACAAAAACATTTATATTGAAATCACAGTGTAATAAAAGTTATTTTCCCCATGCAGGGACTAAAAAAAAAAAACAAAAAAAACAACCACATTCCCCTTTTTACACATCTTTTATTACATAGATGATTGGTAGCATAGCTTTTAGGCACCTGGTGGACTATGAATGCAAAGAGATGTAAACCTGACAAGGTGCCCTATAAATACAAGACGCATAACATAAAAGATGCAACGCTCTATAGATCAGCCATGATTTCCCTTCTTACCTCTTTACAATACTGCTCCAGAATAGCATTAAATTTCATCATCATCTGCTTGTTGATGGCTTCTCGAGAGCGAATGTGCTTAAACTTCAACAGCATGTCAAACGCGGCCTCGGCTGAGCGAAGAGTTTTAAATGATTCATCAATGAAATGTATGGCTTCTCCTTCAATGGCCTGTTTATATGTCACATAACAGAAACATCAGCATTCAGCTACTGAAATTGCCCATTGTCTAAATTGCCATATACTTCATACCTTGACTTCATTCTTAAAGTCATCGATGACAAGTTTCCATTGATGGGCATAGGTTATGTTGAAGGGATCGAAAGACAGGGCTTCCATTGGTTTGATAAGACCATCAACTCTATGCAATACGTCGTCGATACGTTTGGGATCTCCAGTGACTGCTTTTAATTCTGGGCCAAAAATATTGTAAAACTCCTCAACAACCTGCGTATCAGAATAAGATAAAGCTTGTTATAAATTCATTTACGGTAATAAAATGTTACGTCGTTAACATGCGGGAGGCTGGTGGTAGTCCAGCAAGCTGAAAATATTCTGTTGTTTTATTGTTTTAAAGTGACACTGTCTCCCCCCCTTTTTGCATTATGACATCTCTACACAGGTGTAAAGGGTAAATTTGGCAGTTTTCATACCTTTTTATATCATACGTCATGGTGCGTGTTCCAGTAAAAGTGATCTTTTATCATCTGAGGATTGTGCTATCTGGGCAGGGCTTCACAGCGGAAGCGCCACTTAGCCCCGCCCACAACACCACAGTTGGCCCCGTCACATTGTTGCATAGGCCACGCCCCTTCGCGACCATTGGTATGGGCCAACCTAGAGGCGGTGGGGCCTAGACCTTTAGGCTGGCCTGTTCCAATGGCCGTTGAGAGGCGGGGCCTATGAATCTATGAAGTCACAGGGGTGGGGCTAAGAGTGTGGCTAAGTTGCGCCCTGCCCAGATAGCAGTCATAATGCAAAAAGGGGGTGACAGTGTCACTTTAAGGCTGCATTCACACGTTCCGGGAAGTTGTCCAAGCTCAAAATTTTACAGCTCATTGCTTTCTATTCAGACGTTCCGTGATTTCAAGGATTGGTGATCCGTTCCATTTAAAAATAGGACATGTCATAACTCGTAACGGAAGCACGGAACGGATTCCCTATAGAAATCAATAAGATCCATGTTTTTCACGGATGTACACGGATGTGACATCCGTGTTCATCTGTGAATAACATGGATGTGATGTAATCAATGAAAAAAACGGACACGGATGCAAAATGGATGACTGTTTTGCGCGGATCACGAAGGTAGCTAGCGGACCACAATCACGGACCGAGAAAATCACTGAACGTGTGAATGTAGCCTTAGGGTGTCCTCATGCATTTTTTCATGCATTCACATTTTTTTCTTACTTTTTATGTGTGAATGATCTTTTTTGTGGTTTAGGTGTTATTGTGTGCTGAACTTTTTTCCTCTGCCATCACATGACAAAAGGTGGCAAAAACGCCAGGGAAAAGAAAAAACGCCATTTTTTTCCCCTATTTAATTGCACCCTGAGTATAGTTAGATAGAAAAAAAAAAATTCTGTAATACCCCTTTAAAAAAAAAAAAAAAAAAAGGTTGCAGGTATATGAACATTTTTATTTTTACGGCTTGCCAGCTCATCACAGCTAAGGCTGGGTTCACACTGCGTGTTTACAATCAGTTTTTTGTCATCCGTTTTATGCATAAAATACCTGCAAAATATCAAAGAGATCTTGACAGATAGTGGCCAAGTAGTCCGTTTTCTCAAAGAGACGTTTTCTATCAAACTCCCAACGCTGGTCCCTCCCCGAGGCTTCAATCTTAGCGCGGACTTCAAGATAGCAACTTTTCCATAATTCCAGCGTTCGTTTCGCCTCCATAGTTTTGCTTTTTGCAGCTTCTCTGTTCTCTCTGGAAAAACAGCGGCTGATAATTACTAAAATGGTTGTGAAACCGGATTTTATTTTCTGGTAGAATGTGGTTTAGGTGACAATGTCCCGTTTTAAAGAATATTTTATTCCTGATTGATTTATGGTGTGTTCACACAGAGAGATTACCTGACAGATATTTGAAGCCAAAGCCAGGAATGGAGTTGAAAAGGGGAGAAATCTCTGTCTTTCCTTTACGACCTGTTCTCTGTTTATAGTCTGTTCCTGGCTTTGGCTTCAAAAAATCTGTCAGTTAAAGAAGCAGTTCACAATAATTTTTTTATTCCCCCCCCTCCTCTGGTATCCGCTGGCACGTATATTTAACACAGCTGATCAGTATCCTGCGGCACGGCTTAATTCAGGTCCCACGGCGCCGGGTCACTCCAGCTTCTGCAGTTACTCCTCTTTTCTGCCTTGTAATTGAACGCCTGAAGTCCCACGCTTCCATAGAGAATGCATAGAAGCATGTGAGATCCGGCATAGCGTATAATGACAGGACAGAGAAGAGGAGTCGCAGCAGAGGCGGATGTGAGCGTGTGCCGGATTTGAACGGCGCCGTGGGACCGGAATGAAGCAGCACCACGGGACACCGATCAGCTGTGGTAAGTATATGTACCATCGGCTACCGGGGGAGGGGCAATACAAAAAAATTGTGAACTGCTTCTTTAAATCTGTCTGTGTAAAGGCACCAATATCAATAACCTACCGAAACAAACTGCGGATATTCAGGACTCGGCAGACTCTCTCTGCAATTTCCCAGGCGATTCTCTCCATTAAAGGGACCATCCTCTCATCTTTATTGTAATGACGGGAAATGATCCACACCATTCTCAGAGCGTTCATCATCGGAGGGATTGTGTCCATCACTACATTAAAACCTGTGCCGTGAGTTAGGTTCTAGAGAAGAAAACACTTAAACGATTAGAATAACGTGAACATTGGGGGCTGCATCCTACTGGCTGGTGATGATATTCCGTTTACAACACTGACCTTTAAATGACGTTCAAGAGTAGTCAGGAATCGAACATTATCAGCGGCTTCTACGTGGTACTTTGCAAGCTCAGTTACTGTGAGATCCAAATTTTGGACTAAGCCGGGATCGGCAATGGACAAAACGTTCAAGACCTTCTTCACTGTGGGCAGTTTTAGCTGTTCACTAAGCGCACTCATAGTAGCGTTGCGTTCACGCCAGAAGTCTATCTCAGCCAGTGGAGCCTTTCCCTGAAAACAGAAGACAGAGGACCTTAAAGTGAACAACAAGACTTCATACTGCAAATATGTCCCTCTCAATTAAGATAGATTAACCCCTTCATGACCAAAGGCTATTGATGCCCGGATGTCCACGTCACAACAAAGCATTGTTCCTCCCTGCCTTCTAAGAGACATAACGCTTTTATTTTTCAACCTACAGGGCTGGTTGGGGCGTCATTTTTTTGTGCTGTGATCTATAGTTTTTTGGTATAATATTGGTGTAGAAGAAAATTATTATTATTTTTTTTTTCCTGATGTATAAAAATCAGCAATATTGGCAATATTTATTTTCCTATTTCCATTGACGCCGTTCACCGCGCAGGAACAATATTGTTATACTCTAATAGTTCGACAATTCCACACGCTACAATACCAAATGTGTTTTTTACATATTTTTATTTGTTTTATGGGAAGGGGTGATTTAAACCTTTATTGGGGGAGGGGTTTTTAATATTTAGAAAAACTTTTTTTTCACACTTTATAAATCCCCCTAGGGGACTTACATATATAATCATTGGATTGTATATACAAATTATTATGCCATTGCACAGCATGGTGACCTGCACATAGAGCCTGCCTGTGGGCAGACTCTATGAGAAGATCACTGATCTGAAAGGACAGAGGTAAGTATTATACCCAGGCCAGTCAGGGAACGTGATCGGGACCCCCTGCTTATATATATCACTACACACTATCCATTTGGAATATATTTATTCCCTTATTCACGATTATTGTACAAGAAATTTTCTGGAATGCATACTTTCACGTTTTTCACATTATTTTGTATCTAATTGATTTATTGCCACGTACGATATATAAACCACTTGTTTGTATGAGTGTATTCACCAGCTTGAAAAAGGTCAAAATTGAAGGACTACAGATATTTTTTCCCAAAGTTTGGAGTGCCGCAGCCATTTTGTACTTATACACACACACAATATATATACACATATACACACACACACACACACATAATTCAAGGGTTTTTGCCTAGACAGTTCATTTACAAATACCTACAATTGTGTTGTGCAATAATAGTCCAATTTATACAGAGTTATACTGAGAAAACCTATAGGGATCTTTAAGACCCAAGGACCCAGAGGTATCATATCTAGTCTATATACCCATTTACTGTGTACTAAGATGTAAGTCACCCTCCTACTAGTCAAGGAGCAATGGAAAGCAATAATCCCTTCTCTGTCGGAGAATGGGTGGAAGGAAGCGATGTTTTCCCATCTTTATTTATCCCTACTATGTTCCATCAATGCTACTGCTCCAGTACTACTACAGAGAATGGGAAGGTGCCCCTCGACAGACTGCCATAAGTGTAGGCACCCTCGCTCTCACTTCTGAAATATGTTATGGGGATTATAAGAGCTTACTGGGAAGAGGTGGTGGCCCTGCTCGGATGGGTTCTTAGTCATCTAATTGAACTGGAACCTAAAGGATGTGTATTGGGTATATTTGATAAGGCACAATGGACACATCACCAACTTACGAGAAGTTTCATTCCTATAACGTAAGGCTATTGCCTTGAAGTAGATGGACATTAAGCCACCCACTTTGCAAGAATGGAAAGTAGTGTCTTACCGGTCCCAGATTCCTCGCATCGCCGTGTCCCGCTCCTAAACCCCTGCCAGGATTCTCCATCTTTCTTCTCCCCTCCACCCCCGCTAAGTCACGACTTGGCTGATGGATGCCCGACTCCGCCACTTAGTGACTGGGACAGGACACCGCTGCAGTCACTGATTGGCTGAGCGAACTATGTGGCCATCCTTTCACATCAAGTTGTGACAAGGAGACAAGATGACAACCAGAGGGGTTCTGGGGACCTGGTGATGCCGCGCTTTGAGGGCAAGGGGACCAGTAACTATAGGCTGTGTATTATGTTCCCCCCACCCCCTGCCCGCAGTGTAATTATCAGTTTTGCCGGACTTTTGCCGGACATTTTAACGACAAAAGAAGGCTGTCTGTTGGAGTTGAAATGACGGCTGCCTTCGGGTATGTTCACACAATGTTTTTGGAGGCAAAAATAAGGCCGTATTTTGATAATTACGGCCGTGAATAATAATCATGTTCTTTATTGTCTGCCGTAATGATCAAAATACAGACATATTTTCACCTCAAAAAACGTTGTGTGTAACCTTTAAGTCAATCTCGGATCATTTCATCAGTATATAGATTATATTCAATATCTTCTGTTTAAACTAAACTCTCCGATGTAATAGATATCACCCAAGAAAGAAAAAAAAATGGTGATGGTGAAGGCGGTAAACCATGTATACAAGTACCTGGGGTTTCTTTTGCAGCAGTTCCTCCAGAGCTGCGGACACCTGTGTCTGCCAGTTCATCACACATTGCCCAAGTTTCTCTACGGCCACTTTATCTGCTGCCACTATGGCGGGGTCAACGTCAAGATTTACATCGGGCATTTCTAATTTAATTTCTCCTAAGATTGATAAGAAGAAAACAAAGAACATTATAGATCAGTATCAAACATGAATTTAATGGTTGAGTTCTGGAAAAACTCTTAGGGGAGATTTATCAAACATGGTGTAAAGTGAAACTGGCTCAGTCGCCCCTAGCAACCAATCAGATTACACTTTTTATTCCTGAGAAAATGAAAGGTGGAATCTGATTGGTTGCTAGGGGTAACTGGGCCAGTTTCACTTTACGCCATGTTTGATAAATCTCCCCCTTAGAATCAAAAACTTTCGCAAAAAAAACCTTACCTTCAAGTTGCTGTATAGTTTGCTGAATATGGGTCAGGAATTTTTGCATATTCATGAGGAATTCATCTCGAATGAGCTGGACGCTTCTAAGCTCTACGTTTGATTCTTCAGCTTTTAAGTCTTTGTCATTTAGGTCTTCAGGTGATGCTGATTTCTCATCTCGATCCTCTTGAAGGGAGAGATCTTTGCTTTTGTGCTCGTTGTAAGACAAAAGAGGCATAAAAACCTGAAAACAGAAACAAAAAAGCGTATATATCTATATAGATTTAAAAAAAAAAACATATAAAAAAATAAAAGCCAAATATGGCAGCAAAATAGGTATAATACACGGCTGTTTTTGCAATCTAATAATATGTTACTAAAGTAATTATTAAAGTAGTTATTAAAGTAAATGGAAATTGTCAGTCGGTGAGGATGAAGGTAAGTCTCTTACCGTTTCCGTGCAGTTGGAAGTTGAACCCTGAGGCTAGTAAGGTGGGTTGGTGTACTGGGGTGGGACTACCACTCCCAGTACGCCGATCTGGCACCCCCCCCCAGCCAGCCTGCTCCACTGATATTCATTAGGAGGGGCGGATGGGGGTGGACACCTTATTAACCTAGAGATTTAATTATAAACTGCACGGAATTAGCGCCGAGGATTGTAAACCCGAAACCCTTAGTGTAATGATATCCCCTCCCCTCGGTGACGCGCCTCCATTACAATCAAACCTGGCCGCATCATCAAGGTCAGGGTATACTGTTACACTGGGGGTGCTGGGCCCGTCTCCAGTGCATAGGAGAAGAAGAAAATGGCGCCAAGCGCCGGAACTGGGCGGCCTTTTGTTCAATGGACCACCCCACCAGAGTAATAAAAAATGAAATTTTGGACTTCGTAGGTGGTACATTCACTTTAATACCTATTTTACTGATGTATTTTGCTTTTATTTTAGCCTGAATGTTTTTATAGCATAGACGGATATTAGCCTTTATGACAATGTCCATATTTTAAAAGACATTCCTAAGTGATGTTTCATACCTGTGAGAAGACTTGTTTCAGCATTAGAAGACAATGTCCATTGAGAATCCCATACTCCAAGAACATCGGCATGACGTCATTGGCCTCCTGCATATCATTGGGCTCTGTAATTGTTTCTATGCAGAGAAGTGGTTCACAAACATATTAATATAAACTGATGTACGACCCCTACTATTAACTGTTACACAACACACAATCCCATGTATTCCCCATAATCCTTTTATAACATAAGGCAATACTATACCTTGGGTATTACGCAGAAAGAACAAGGCCCTTGATTCAGCAAATTCTTGCGGGATGCCGTTATAAGAGACATGTAGAACAGTCCGGCTGATCTTCTGTTTGATTGTTTTCTGGAATTATATCAAGTGCATAATGTTTCATTCAGGACGGTGATTCAATAAAGCAGCAGGTGGAAGAAGCAAAAGGACGAATGCTTCTCTTCCCGACTCTGTATGAATCACTGCAGGAGATGGGCTCCATACATATACAAAGAGCTGGATGGAGTAGGGAGCTGGGCAGTAAAGTGCTATATCTAAAGACTGGTGAGGGATTCAACGCCGAGACCCTGAGCGATCAACACATTTTATATGTTGGTCTGCTTCTCCTTTGTACTAGATGTGAGTAATATATTAGTACTTCCTGCTCATTCATCCAATGATTGTCACGAGACCCTTTCAGAAGCCGTACAAGCGCCATCTGCTATAATATTCATGGCGGGCCAACTTTATACCGATAGGCTATGTTCACACAAAGTCAAAAATAGAGAAAAGTCGGCAGATTTAGATATTTTAAAACACATCCTTTTTTGCCGCGATTTAACTGACTGCAATGGCAATGCATTGAAGTCAATGGGAAGACGGACGTCCAATGTACACAATGCATTGCATAACGGCCGTTTTTACCGGGGTCGGCAAAATAATGATCATGATCATTATTTTCGGACGTCTTTTGCAAACAGTGGACGTTTTTTTATTAGTTGTGCACACACAGTTTTACTTTTCTCACCGTTCTTTATCCGTTTTTACTATTAAATTCAATGGACTTTTCAATTAGGCCGCATCCAAAGTCCAATTAGTAACCCCAAACTAGAATAATGTACAAACACAGTTATCGCACTAAAAGGAGGCCAGGCTGCTAAATAACGTCCTTTATTTTAGGCTCAAAATAACGGACGCCATTTTAAACGGAGCAGAAAAAATGTTGTGTGAACATAGCCTAGGTGTGATGTGGCTAAAAGTGAATTTGTGTGGATAATCTGAAAGCTATACATTAGCGGCAAAGAAGATGAGAAAAGGTTGGCACTGTATACTGACCCGTGGTATTAGGGCCCAAATCATCATGAGATCTGGCACAACAGTGGAACTAATACACAGGATTTGGGGGGGGGATTGTTGCCTAAACTGGACAAGATTAGCAGACAAACTGGCATACACCTGATGACCAGGCCCTCCCCACTCTCTCTGTATAATATGAGGTGTGCAGCTAAGAGCTGATAGCAGGAAAAGGTTATCGTTCCCGGCTGCAATACTGCTGGTGCTTTGTGAAGGCTCTGTACACACATGCAGATCACAGAGATTGGCGCCCATATACACACAGGATGTGCCCCTCAAATAGGACCCTTAGGCCGCGTTCCCGAATTTGCAGAAAAAAACAATAAATGGGGAAAAAAAACCCTGCCGATACAATAGATAGAGGCTGAGTAACTGAGTCTTACAGTGAGTTTAACAGGAACGACAGCATTTCCATGAGCTTCTTCTTGGCTTGATTCGGGACCACTCTCAGTCCCCGTAGGGATATAAGCCTCCGCTTTGTCATCTGCATCTATATGAAGATTTGTACCGTCCAATGTCTCTTCTTTTTCTGAATTCAAATTAACATTGGTTTATTGGGTGAAGGTTAAAGTGTACCTGTCGTTTAAATTTTTTTTGCAGAAATTGCAGAGTACAGGTGATTTTAAGAAACTTTGTGAATGGGTTTATTAGCCGAAAAATGCATTTTTATCATGAAAAAGCAGTTTGAAGCTCTCCCCCCCGTCTTCCTGGTTTTCTATGGAGAGGGGAGGGATGGAGGGAGATGAGGCACCAAAACAGGATAACAAAGAGTTAATTTACAGCTACATCCCCGGGCTATCTCCTCTGAGGTCAGCACTGACCTCTCTGACCTCTGAATACCGGCTTTCACACAGCTCCCACTGTGTAATCCCTTGTTTTCTCCCTCCTCCCCTCTCCATAGATTACACAGGGCTCGACTGATGTACGAGTCAAGATTTCCTGATAATGAGCAGTGAATGAGAGAGAGGAGGGGGGGGACCTGGGGAAAGTCTTTTTGAATGCAGATAATGGCATATTCGCCCAATAAACCCAATTACAAAGTTTCTTAAAATCACCTGGACTATTGATTTCTGCAAAAAAAAATTAAAAATACGACACTTTAAACAGATTACTAGGGTGACACAAATTAGAAGGAAGAGGAAGATACTTCGAACAAAAAATAAATGCAATATATTTATGTGACTGTCAACCTCCAAAAAATAAATAAATAAAAATAATAATATATATCTCACAGGTGCATCTAAATTCTACTACAGACACCAGACAGTCCGGTATTGTTACAACCACTTAAGTGATTTTACTGTAGCACAAAAGAAGTAAAAGTTGCAGTCAGCCGCAGACTATTTCTTCTTACTGCCACTAGATGGCTCCAGTGAGTTGGTGTCCGCTGGCTTTATGCTCAGGTCTTCTCCTCCATTGCTGCCTGGAGGGTCGCTCATCTCTTCTTCATGTGAAATATTGTTTTCTGCTTCTAGTTCTTCAGGTTCTAGGAAGAAAAGATATTGTTAATACTATGATAATATATAGGTGAGTGTTTTAGATTATATATATATATATATATATATATAAGGTCTGGCATTCATACACGCACTGCAGGTTATTCTCTATGTGGGAAACAGAAGTGGATTTTCTGTGCAGAATGTTTCCGCTAGGTGCACATAACCCAAAATAAAATAGTATATATATATATATATATATATATATTAACCCGTAACGATTTTTGCATTTTTGTTTCTTGCTCCTTGCATTCTAAAATCCATAACTTTTTCATTTTTCTATCAAAAAACTCAGCTTATTTTTTTGCAAAACTAAATTTACTTTGTAATGACACCTTGTAAAGTGACAGAGATTTGTAATTTACTTCTATTAAAAAAAAAAAAAAAAAACTCAAGCCTTCCAGTACTTATCAGCTGCTGTATATTCTGCAGGAAGTGGTGTTTTCTTTCCAGTCTGACACAGCGCTCTCCACTGCCACCTCTGTCCATGTCAGGAACTGTCCAGAGCAGAAGCAAATCCCCATAAAAAACCTCTCCTGCTCTGGACAGTTCCTGACATGGACAGAGGTGGCAGCAGAGAGCATTGTGTCATACTGGAGAGAATACACCACTTCCTGCAGGACATACAGCAGCTGATACTTACTGGAAGACTTGATATTTCTTAATAGAAGTAAATTACAAATCTCTGGCACTAGTTAATTTGAAAGAAAAAATATTTTGGTAAACAATCCCTTTAATTGGGTAATTACAGACACTGAGATATCACATATGTTTATTTGATTTCTTTTATACTTTTTTATTTGGAAAAAGGGATAAGGGGTGATTTAAACTTTTATTAGGAGAGGGAGCCCTTTTTTTTGTTGAACAAAACTTTATTGATCTTTTTTTTTTTACACACATTTTAGTCCCAATGGGAGACTATTATAAGGAATCTATGATCATTGTTCTCGGCTTCTCCTGCAGCCTCTGAGTCCATAATGTGGCACACACAGAAGTGTAAGGCTTGCAGGCTGGAGGATCGGCCAGTGGGATCCCACTAGACGTCAGCGATCACCACTAGATGACCAGTTTAAACTCCTTAGAGCCCGTTTTCAGACTTGAAAAAGGGATCTAAGGGGTTAATTCATGGCGGCATGAAGCGGTGGCCCTTTGCTACATGTAGGACACCTTTCTGGAGTTTACTCCACACAAAACCACAAGCTGACAGTTACAGATACTGCATGCCACTATAAGCTGGCGGTTGTGGACACTAAATGTGACCTCCTTCACTTCTCTAAGCTGTAATGCAGCCCCGGCCTTTGTGCCACAGTCTAACAACAAATTGTTCATTATGGACACATCTACACAGTGAAATATATAGTATAGCATATAGAACAGGTACAAAAAATACACACTATGGGGGAGATTTATCAAACATGGTGTAAAGTGAAACTGGCTCAGTCGCCCCTAGCAACCAATCAGATTCCACCTTTCATTCCTCACAGACTCTTTGGAAAATTAAAGGAGGAATCTGATTGGTTGCTAGGGGCAACTGAGCCAGTCTCACTTTACACCATGTCTGATAAATCTCCCACTATATTATTGTAGTTATACACATTATAATGTAATATCATTACCTAATAATACACTTTACAGCGGTGTTCCCCCACCCATCACTGTTCAGCTGTACAAAACTACAACTCCCAACTGCACAGCTTACAGGGAAGCCCCGCTTCTATTGGCTGCCCGCTCTGCCAATCATACAGTGCTCCAAACGGCCTGACCGGACGCAGGATTACACTACAAAGTGCACAGGAAGATAAGAGACATCCCCAGCGCCCTGTGCACAGTAGGGACATATCAGCAGGTTAGATTCAACCCTTTAAAGCGAATGTATTATCAGGTACATTGCTTTGAGTTCTTTACATGAATGGATCAGCCCTGGTGCGGGGAAGTCGGTGCCGCTGCCCAGTACCTGCTTGGGAATAGACCAGCACCGTGTGCGGGAACTGGGAAGCAGCTCAAAAAAAGAACCGTGGCATCAGCATCCCCATGCCAATCCATTCATGTAAACTAAGTAATGGTACAATCACTTTAAGGCTATGTTCACACTACGTAAATCTACGGCCGTAGTTCTCAAAGCAGAACTACAGCCGTAGATTTGCAGAGTGGAAGATAGCATTATTTGCTATGGGATCCCGGCCGGAGCGTACACACATCGTGTGCGCTCCGGCCGGTTCCCATACGGCGCCGCAAACAACTGACAGGTCCATTATTTGCGGACGGAATTCAATTAATTCCGCCCGCAGAAGGACCTGGCAGTTCACACAGTGAAGCGAGCGGCTCAGGCCGCTTGCTTCACTCTGTGCTATGGGAAGCTCTGATGCGGCCGGACGCGCGCTGATGCGATCGCATCAGAGCTCCATGGAGGAAAGATCATCCGGCCGGTACTTAAGTACCAGCCGTGATGATCCGGGCTGAGATCGGCCGTTCCGTGACCCGATTCCCAGAGCTGTGCGGGCTGTGGCTGCTGGAGAGGATGACGGCAGGGGGACACTGAGGGACAAGGGCACTGGAGGGACACTGAGCATCCCCCTGCCATCATCCTCTCCGGCAGCCACAGCCCGCACAGCTCTGGGAGTCAGGTCATGACATCACCATGTTATCCAGGAAGTGACATCCCCATGTTATCCAGGAAGTGACATCCCCATGTTATCCAGGAAGTGACATCACCATGTTATCCAGGAAGTGACATCACCATGTTATCCAGGAAGTGACATCACCATGTTATCCAGGAAGTGACATCACCATGTTATCCAGGAAGTGACATCACCATGTTATCCAGGAAGTGAAGTCTTGATGCAGTAGTAAGTGCAGGAAAAAAAGCACTTTATGTGCATTTCCCATAATAAGTGTATATTGGGGATTTGTATAACTTTTGGGGGGTAATACTGTACTTTAATAAAAAATGTGCAGGACTTCTCCTTTAACAATAAACAAACACAATTCACTTTAAAGAGTCACTGTCGTATTTTTTTTTTGTTGCAGAAATCAATAGTCCAGGCGATTTTAAGAAACTTTGTAATTGGGTTTATTAGCCAAATCTGCCATTATCTGCATGTAAAAAGCCTTTTCCCAGGTCCCCCCCTCCTTCCTCTTTTTCATCCACTCTGAAAAATCTGAAAATTGTGACTTGTTGCAGGAGACGTCCCCTGTCTGCTCTATGGAGAGGGGAGGGGGGAGGAGGAAGGAGGGAGTTAGCCGGCAGCAGAAAGCAGATAACAGAGGATTACAGGCACGGAGCTGGGTGACAGCTGTAATCCGAGCTCAGACAGGTCACTGGTGACTGTCACAGGAGATATCCCGTGAGGGATTTGTAGATTAACTCTTTGTTGTCCTGTTTTGGTCTTTTCTTTAGCTCTCTCCATAGGAGAACAATGAAGACAGGGGGGAGAGCTTCAAACTGCTTTTTCATGATAAAAATGCATTTTTCTGATAATAAACCCAATTACAAAGTTTCTTAAAATCGCCTGGACTATTGATTTCTGCAAAAAAAAAATTTTCAGGACAGTGACACTTTAAGTTTTTGGATTGCTGAACTTTGCATGAACATTGCCCAACTCTCCTGCCATTCCTCTCAGCTGGAGCTCAGAGGTAACATTGCTCCCATCATCCCCTGCAGCCACAGGTTGCTATGACATGCTGGGAGTTGTAGTTCAGTAACAGCAGGAGGGCCCCAGGCTGGGGGGACACTGTATAGTATAATAATGAGGGGTATAATAGGGTATATAGAAGTATATTAGCCCCAGCAGCCCTCACCTAGGGCGATCTCCACCTCCAGCTCCTCTTGCCTGATCCCCTTGAAGAACAGCAGAGCTGAGGCGCCCTCCTTGTCGGAGCTCTCATTCAGAAACCGCAGAATCTTCACTTCATCTTCCCCATCGTTGCGGTTCAGCAATTCCTCGAAGCAGTTCGGGTCCGTCAGGCCAAAGCCGCAATACACGCGGTCCCGGATCCATTCCAGGCGCGGGTCGTCCAGGGCCATGTTATCCGCTAAACGCTGCCGTTCAGTTTGTAGTGTGTAGCTATGGCAACGCGACGCTGCCGGCTCTATCAGCTGACACGGTACAGTGGGCGGGACTACGAGTCAGACCACGATGTGCGGCTCTCCCCCTGCTGGAGAGGAGGGTGTACTGCAGCTCTGAGCTCAGGTGATCCCCAATCCACAACACTACACCTCCCAGTGTGCTTTGGCTGTCAGAGCCTGCTGGGAGTTGTAGTTTTCAACAACTGGAGAGCCACGGATAGAAAACACATGAGGGATTCAGAACAATAGGTCATTTTAAAAGTCAGGTTTAGGCTGGGTTCACACCCTGCGTTTTTGTATTTTAAAGATTTGGGGAAATACTGTATTCATGGACAACATTAGGGTGCGTGCACACTACGGAATTCCCGCGGCAGATTCCGTCGCGCATCTCCGCCCGTGCCATAGACACTATTCTATGCACGCGCGGATTCCGCATTCCGCCAAAAGAAGTGACATGCGTGCCGCCACGTGCGGGTACGAGCGATGGAACCCGCCGCGGGTCATACGCGGGAATTCCGTAATGTGCACGCACCCTCAGTGTGAAAGGATTATTGAGAGCATTAAATTGTAGTGCAGATTTTTTTTTTCTACCCTGAACGCAAAAAAACAAACAAAAAAAACTGCATCATGTGATACCAGGCTACAAGGGTGTTTTTGTTTTTTAGTTTTTTTAAAACTTTGCAGCTGCCACAGAAACCACGTCCTCATGTGATGGCCAATGGCTGTGGGACGTTACTGGTATTGTGGGTAGAAACCTACAGCCATTGGCCGCCACCTTTGGGCTTGGATCATTCTCATACAAAAGCCACAAAGGTAAAACATACCCTAAGGGCGGGTTCATACTGAGGAATTCTCGCGGATAATGGCTGTGGAATTCCGCTGTCTGTCCGCGCGCCTTTCCGATGACTCCATAGACACCATTGTATGGGCCGGCGTATTCCGCTATCCGCCGAAAGATGTGACATGTCAGTGACATTATCCGCGAGAATTCCTTAGTGTGAACCCACCCTTAGGGTATAAACACACACACCGTATACGCAGCGTATTTACTGCTGCGATACGCAGCAAATACGCAACAAATACGCATAAGATCTGCTGTGTATACGGTGTGTGTGTTTGTACCCTAAAAGTATGGGTATGTGCACACTGAGCAATTCTCGCGGAATCCCACGCTGAATTTCCGCTGGCAGATTCCGCTCATTTTATAGCGCTCTTGGAATTGTCGTGGAATTCAGCGCAAAAAAATTAACTCCCATAGAGTTTTATGGAATTCCGCAGCGCAATTCCCCAAATAATGAACCCGTTCATTCTTTGGGCGGAACGCAGATTCCATGCGGAAACTGGAGGGAATTCTGGACGGAAACTTCCGCTCAGTGCATGGACAGACGGAATTCTCATTTTGCTCTATAGAAAGGAGCAATGTTGCATTTAAACGGGCGGAATTCCGCGAGAATTGCTCAGTGTGCACATACCCTGAGAGAGCGGTCTTGTCTGATCGGCCTTTCTCCAGCGCAATTCCCACCATAATCCCGTAGAGAAGTGTTACCCAACCTGCGGCTCTCCACCTCAAAGACACAAAGACAGCCATTGCCATAAGCGCGTATGTTATGTCTGCAGTTTGGCCGTTCGTATAACGTTGATTTAAACATAGAAGAAAAAGAGTGTTTATCAAAACTGCTTGTGATCACAACCCCTGTTGATTTCTTAAAAGGGGTTGTCCAGCAAAAATCTTTTTCTTTCAAATCAACTGATGTCAGAAAGTTATATAGATTTGTAATTTACTTCTATAAAAAAAAATCTCAAGTCCTCCCATACTTATTAGCTGCTGTATGCCCTGCAGGAAATGTTTTATTTTCAGTCTGACACAGTGCTCTCTGCTGACATCTCTGGCTGAGACAGGAACTGTCCACAGCAGGAGAGGATTTCTATGGGGATTCTCGACCAGAGATGTCAGCAGACAGCACTGTGTCAGACTGAAAAGAAAACATTTCCTGCAGGACATACAGCAGCTGATAAGTACTGGAATACTTGAGATTTTTTTTAATAGAAGTAAATTACAAATCTATATAACTTTCTAAAATCAGTTGATTTAAAAGAAAAAGATTTTCGGTGGACAACCCCTTTAAAACAGGGATGGGGAACCTTCGGCCCTCCAGCTGTTGCAAAACTACAATTCCCATCATGCCTGGACTTTAAAAGAAGGAAAAAGGACTACTTACTGCATCAAAGGCGGCTTTCTACGCGTGTCCTAACACCAGCCTGAAGTCAGGATCCCAGCTTGTCCTCCCTATTATTCTGTGTATTCTTGAAAATTCTTAAAATAGACGCGGCAGGGGGATGAGGGCAGGAGAGTATTGTTTAGTGTGTTGTTTTTTTGGGGGGTCCATTTAAAATAAAAACTTTAGCTGCAGAAAACTTCTTTAGGCCACGACCAAGCTTTTTTTTTTTTTTTACGGCCGTCATTTTGTGGCCGTATAACATCCGTTATTCAGACTATGCTTATTACTAGACACGCAAGTACAGATGAGCAGCACAAAGTTCAATGGCAGAAGGCTGATAAGCCAACGCCCAAGCTAACAAAGCAATTTGCTTTGTAAATACTGTAAATTCGCTAATTTGTATTAATTTGTTCCATATTTCCCAATCTCCTTCCTCCAATTCTGAGCTACTGCTATCTGTTGAAGACACAGAAAACTGTGTGAGCTGTTCTCTCTGTCTCCCTCTCCCTTCCAAGATGGCTCATGTAAGCAGCACCCCTGGCTGTCTGTTTCTGCACTCTGTGATGCCAGGAGGATTAATCCCAGGTCAAGTTGCTGGTGACCTCTGGTAACCCTCCCAGCATTACAGAATGCAGAGACAGCCAGCCAGAGAGCTGTTTACATGAGCCGACAGCTCTCCAGACTGGTGAGAATACACCACTTCCTGCAGGACATACAGCAGCGGATAAGTACTGGTACACTTATAATGTTTTAATAGAAGTTAATTACAAGTCTCTGGCACAAGTTGATTTGAAATAACTTTTTTTTTTTTTTTTTTGCTGAACAACCCCTTTAATATTATGTCCGGTTTAGTCAATGAATGTGCAGACAACTCCAACACTGAAGGACATTCCAGTTCCCGTTCATCTTTTTTTTAATTTAAAATGATATTCACACAAGTCAAAATCGGAAATCCTGTACACTGTTATTTTACAATTTTTTATCTTGTTCATACAATCTTACAAATATATAAAATCTTTATTTAATTTAGGTAACATCCAAAAATCCATATTCTCCGCTCATTTGGCAGGTGAGATTTTAATGGGTTAATACTTGGAAATTAGAGAACAAAAACTTTTTAAAATTTAAATACCTTTTTTTCACAATATATAAATCACACATCCATGTATATGACGGAGAAGCGTGTACATGGAGAGGTAGACAATCTGTGAAAGATGTTGTCTCAGTGTATCTAGATTTTACTGTGTCACTGCCGTTTTAATTTTGCAGAAATCAATAGTCCAGGCGATTTTAAGAAATTTTGTAATTGGGTTTATTAGCCAAAAAAATGCATTTTTATCATGAGAAAGCAGTTTGAAGCTCCCCCCCGTCTTCATGGTTCTCTTATGGAGAAGGGAGGGGTGGAGGGAGATGAGGCACCAAAACAGGACAACAGAGTTGATTTACAGCTATATCACTGGGCTATCTCCTCTGACAGTCAGCTCTGACCTCTGAATAGCGGCTTTCACACAGGTCCCACTGTGTAATCCTTTGTTCAATGCTCTCTGTTGGCAACTAATCTCCCTCCTCCCCCCTCCCCTCTCCATAGGTTATACAGGGCTCGACTGATGTAAAAGAGTTGAGATTTCCTGATAATGAGCAGTAAATGAGAGAGGGGGGGGGGACCTGGGGAAAGGCCTTTTGAATGCAGATAATGGCAGATTTGCCTAATAAACCCAATTACAAAGTTTCTTAAAATCGCCTGTACTATTGATTTCTGCCATAAAAAAAACACAACAGTGACACTTTAAGATGTCTGACATTCATAACCTAAGAACAAAACAAGCAACAAAAGTGTACCCCATGACGTGGTTGTAATTATAGAAATGGAGCTCAATAGGTTACAAACAGTTTTAGTCTCTTCCAGATCCTGAGCAGTAATACAACCAGTGCGGCGGCCATTGGAGAAACAAGCTTGTGGGAACTCCTTTACCATCATAGCTGCCGCTAACATACAGGCCAGAGCCTCGGCTAATCGGGTATTTAGAACAGGTTTTAAAATTTATTGTTGCCAGCCGCACATCTTCCTTCTCAAGCAAGGTTAGGTGCGGTATGCATTTCTTGGGATTAGGCCTTTGTATGGTGTTTTTCATGTAAATATAAAGCCAATATTCTTATAGGCAATAGATATGTGTTGTGTAAATGCCAAGAAGATTCCTAGTATAAATGACAAGTGTGAACCATGATCATGGTGTGAACACAGAATAAATAAAGTATCTGGACAGCCAAAGCTTAAAGTGACTGTACCACCAGGCCCAGGCTGAAGCACTGGAGGCGGCCGAACCACCCTTAGTGGGAGGAAATCCTAGCCCCTCTATGTAGGGTTCCATTGATTCTAATGGAGTCACGTCATGGAGGGGCTGGGGTTTCTTCCCACTGGGGGTGGGCCTCCATAAACTTTCCCCCTATCCACAGGAAAAAAAGTAACATGTCATTGATGCCAAAAAATCCACAAGAAAAACCACAACAAAATCAGCACCAAAAAGTGCACAGCAGATTCCATGTTGGTTTTGAGATGTTTTTTCAGTGTTTTTGTTTTCCGCCTCTGTATACATACCCTAAAGCCAATTAACCACTTGCAAACGGCAGACGAACTTACATGTGTTCACCATACGGAGTTGACTCTAGTGCCAGCTTATCCATTAGAGAACAAAAAATTCACTTAACACATCTATTGGTTGGGGGTCAGAGGTCCCCTGCCCACATACACCTTATTCAGACACTGGAACCCTTTAGTATAAAGTGTATGGTAGCCCCTTTGCATCAAATAAAAAACGAAACTATTTTAAAGGGAATGCGTCACCCCTTTTTTTGCACCATAGAGAACAGTAGTCTGGATCAGACTGACTTTGGCAGGAGCATTCTCTAGGCATATTAAAGGACCAGTGCAAAGGTCATAGTGCAGGGATGGGGAGGTGGTGTGAGCGCTGGGTATCACCCTATGTATAGCGTTACCTGTCAATGTTATCCTTCCTGTGATGAGAAGGAAATGCTAAAGTGTTTCCCTCAGAACAAGAAGTGTCAGCTTATTATCAGGCTAAAGGTCCCCCCTTGGTTTGGCCAGGAGTGTAAAGTGTATGGAGGTCACCTGCGACAATAGGGGACAGAAATGAGATTTTTTATTTCCTGACCCCTTTGTTCTCAGATAAAACAGCCATGCCAAAGGTTCAAGTGTATGGGGAGGATGGGAGAGAGTTGGATGAACAATCAGTTATAGCCACCTTTATTGGCTTTAAAAGGGGGAAAAAAAACTAGGTTAAAAACATAAAAACTTTATTAAACCAATTTCTGATGACACATTCCCTTTAATGCAAGAAGACTGGAATGGTTTAAAAAAAAAAAAAAAAAAAAGGTAAAAAACGGGAGGAGCACAGCTTGTGTATGCTCCTAGATGATGTATGCGAACGCTGCTCTTTCAGTGTGGAGTCCATAGGGATGATTTCTCTATAATACATATATATAAGTCAGTGACCAGGAGAAGCCTTAGTCCAGGTTCAAGGCCATATTGTGAAAAGAGAAGGGGGCAAACTTGTATCCTGTTCCTGAATAAAACTTGCTCTGAAATTCCACCCTGTCAATGAAGAGAAAACACACTCCAGTTAGACACAAACATAGTTTATATTATACAACGCACACAGGGTTACAGTCCGTGACATAGCAGCTAAAGCGACAAGTTACACCTGCATTACTCATATTACTGTTTGCAGGTTGTTTTAAAGGAGAAGTCCAGTGAAAATTTTTATTTAAGTATTGTATTGCCCCCCAAATGTTAAACAAATCCCCAATATACACTTATTACGGGAAATGCTTATAAAGTGCTTTTTTCCCTGCACTTACTACTGCATCAAGGCTTCACTTCCTGGATAACATGGTGATGTCACTTCCTGGATAGCATGGTGATGTCACTTCCTGGATAGCATGGTGATGTCACTTCCTGGATAGCATGGTGATGTCACGACCCGACTCCCAGAGCTGTGCGGGCTGTGGCTGCTGGAGAGGATGATGGCAGAGGGATGCTCAGTGACACAGGGCACTGGAGGGACACTGAGCATCCCCCTGCCATCATCCTCTCCTTGATGCAGTACTAAGTGCAGGGAAAAAAGCACTTTATGAGCATTCCCCATAATAAGTGTATATTGGGGATTTTTATAACTTTTGGGAGGCAACACAATATTTCAATAAAATCCGCCCAAATCAGCCTGACAGGCAGATAATTGACCTTACACGCACAAGATGTCGTTTAAATTATTTTTTTTTTTTTGCAGAAATTAATAGTACAGGCGATTCTAAGAAACTTTGTAATTGGGTTCATTAGCCAAAAATGCATTTTTATCATGGAAAAGCAGTTTGAAACTCTCCCCCATCTTCATTGTTCTCTATGGAGAGGGGAGGGGTGGAGGGAGATGAGGCACCAGAACAAGACAACAAAGGGTTAAGTTACAGCTACATCACTGGGCTATCTCCTCTAAGGTCAGCACTGACCTCTCTGACCTCTGAATACCAGCTTTCACGCAGCTCTCCTCCCCTCTCCATAGGTTACACAGGGTCCGACTGATGTAAAAAAGAGTCGAGATTTCCTGATAATAAGCAGTGAATGAGAGGGGGGGGGGGCCTGGGGAAAGTCTTTTTGAATGCAGATAATGGCATATTTGCCTAATAAACCCAAGTACAAGGTTTCTTAAAATTGCCTCTACTACTGATTTCTGCAATAAAAAAAAAAAAATTAAATACGACCGTGACACTTTAAGCCACTGACACATGTTTTAGTGGTTCAATACGTCTGCTCAGTGATAGGTGATCTAAGAAAACTTACCAGTGTAATCGAAGTGCATGAAGGAAGGCAGACAGCCCCTCCATAACTAGGAGAATAAAAATTGTAAGTACAGAAAATGCGGCCATGGCTGGCACCAGCAGAAACACTCCTATACTGGAGGGCAGCACGCAGAGGCCTTTACTCAGCACCATGTTCCACAAGACCTCCGACAGCTCTGGAAGTGAGAGAACAAAGATTATCAACAAATAACCTTTACCATTCTATTTTACTTTATAAATTAGCATGGAAATCTGAACCAGACTACAATTACCAGCTGACAAACCATCACCCAGGGAGCCTTCCACCCTTGTTAGCGAGCCTGTACATGTAATGTTTGTGCGGGGAGGAACAGTGCCACAATAACCACAACTATTTTGGAAGCATTTTTTTTTTGTCCATGTCACAAATACACGTTTTTTAGACAATTCCCCTTTAGTTATCCCATCAACGAAAACCACAGTGGCTGTGAAATTGTATGTCTCTTACCTTCCTCCTCTATTGCTCCATAGCCCACTAAGACTGTTAGGAGCATAGTCAGCCCCAATAGCGCCAATCCACCCCTGGCCAGCCCGCCCCCTTTCTATTGATAATGAATCGGATCGGACTATGAGGACAGGTCAGTGCTCCTAATGGGTGCCTCAGTCCCTAATGGTCTCACCAGACCATAGAGCAAACTACCAACTGCACCGAGGAGGAAGGTAGCAGTCATACCTTCCTCCTCAGCCTCTCCTGTGCAATAGGGACATATCAGCAGGTTACACTTATCTTACGCTTTTGTTCTGCTGTGCTGTCAAAATTATTTTCATTTAGTGAGCATGATGGCAATACTTACGGGCATGTGCCAGACTAAGAGCCCAGAGACGCAGGTAGGAAGCAGTGTTGGAAACGCATCCCAGGCAATATTCAATAGTGTGTATTGCTTGATGCATAAACACCTCAGTCGTATCAAACTGCAAAATAAACCAAGGAACCAATAAGAAGCTGACCACATTAAACATTGGAAAAGATAGGTTGTAATCACATGACCAGGATTCTGTCAGGATTTAGTGTACAAAAAAAACAAACAAAAAAAAAAACCTTTCCCCTCACCTGATTTATTATATATGGCAAATCAGAACCACAATTTGATGATATTATTAGTTATTAACTATTATTGGTTATTAATTAACACAAATGTAACAGTCTTTGAAAAAACTTTTGACATGTCAGATAGACGCTTCAAAAGTTTTAATTGGTCCAGGTCTGAACATTTAGACCCCTACCAATCAGGTGAAAGAGCCGGGAGAAGTCTATGTTTGGTGCGGTTCTCTCCCGACTCTGTGCCACATGATTAGTCGGACTCAAGATGTAAATCTATGAGCCCAAATGTTTTCAATGACAGAGTGGGTAGTGGACACAGTGGCAGCGCAGTCCTCTCCCCGCTCGATCTCCCAATCAGTATGGGTCTGAACACCGCCCTGGACCAATCAAAATGTTTGCTATGTCTCTCTTATTAAATGTTTTTTGAAACGGCAGTGACACTGTGAAACATTAAGCATTTAATTAGCTTTCCCACCTCCTCTTTTTCTCTTTCTCTCTGAGCTTCATGGCCTGTATGGTTGTCACCCTCTTCCAAGTCATGTGGTCTCAGTAATGCCAGCTCTTCTTCACTTCCGCGCCGAACTAATGTATATCCTTTCTAAAAAGACAAATAGGTATTAATGCAAGAAAGTCCAAGAACCTACAATAAAGTCTATTCCTCTATAGTTTATGACTAGAGATGAGCAAATCTCGAGCATGCTCGAGTCGATCCGAACCCGAACTTTCGGCATTTGATTAGCGGTGGCTGCTGAAGTTGAATAAAGCCCTAAAGGCCCTATTCCACCAACAGATCTGACGACAGATTACCTGCCAAAGATTTGAAGCCAAACCCAGGAGTGAATTTGAAAAGAGGAGAAATCCAGTCTTTCCTTTATGACCTGATCTCTGATTATAGTCTGTTCCTGGGTTTGGCTTCAAATCTTTGGCAGATAATCTGTCGTCAGATCTGTTGGTGGAATAGGGCCTTAAGGCTATGTGGAAAACATGGATATAGTCATTGGCTGTATCCATGTTTTCCAGACAACCTTAGAGCTTTATCCAAGTTCAGCAGCCCCAGCTAATCAAATGGCGAACGTTTGGGTTTGGATCGACTCAAACCCGACCCCGGTTCGCTCATCTCTATTCATGACCATAGAATGTGTATTCAGAAAAAGCTAGAACAAGTAGCTCACTCTCTCACAGAGAGAGAGATACACATATATATATATATAAATATATATATATACACTTAACTGAATTATCCAACAAATTGTACAAATGTAGAGATGACTATAAGCATTGGAAAAGATATCCAAAGGCAAAAATTTAAAATGTAAAGTAAAGGTTACTTGACTCTTATTCTTAAGGGGTCCAAGGAGGTTGATATATGGCTTTATAATTATCGTCCAAATGCAGTTGGACACTTGGTTCTTAAAAAATACTGAAAGCGTTAAGAAAGGGAATAAAAAAGGTAACAATGCCTACCCTGTAATTCCCAAACGTCTGACCTCCGTGATGCTGCCAGTATAGATACAGGGGTTTCCCAAACAATAGCACAGGAACGCAAAGGAACACAAGCACCACCAAGAAGATCTGAAAACCAATCTAAAATAAAGAGAAAAAGATGTTAAAGCTTACATTCAGTTATGAAAATTATGTATGTTACAAAAACATTAAAAACCAGTTAGGGTGACAGAACAAACTGTAGCTTAGTTGCTGTAACCATATGGGGATTGCTGCTACTTACAATGGAAAACACAATGAAAGAGTTACATAGAGACTGTGACTTCTGCTCCACACACAAAGCCATGTGATTTGGCTAGTTAGGCCTTATTCACATGTCCTGTGAAGTTTTAGGGCCCGATGAATTCTTTCAGTCTATTCAGACAATCCATACCGCAAAAAAAATAAGACATGTCCTTCAGCGGAGGGCGATCGCGTCACAGGTTCCCCATTGTCTATAACACCAAAAAATGTATCTGTTGTCCAGTGCAAAGACTCAAAATGGCTTTTCCAAGCCCCTAAAATGGTGAGGGCTATAACACTTACCTGACCCTGCTTCTGCTTCCAGCTGACTGTCAATCAATCAAGCAAGGACAGCAATGGGGAGTGAGGAGACATTTAAAGAAAACCTACCACCAATGTTCCTACTGTCGCTATATCTAACTATAAAGATACAGTCTGCCTTTGCAGTCAGTATCTGATACTAATCTGACACCTAATCCTCCATCCCATGGCTGTACCGTTGGGTGCCGCCATCTTGGTGACGTCACTGCATTCCAGCAGTGTGTTCCAGCTCTGGTACACAGTCACGCCCGACGGTAAAGCCAGGGGACGGAGGATTAGGTGAAGTAACAGATACTGACTGCAAAAGCACTTTGTATCTTTATAGTTAGATATAGTGACACAGACACTGACGAAATAGGGACACTTATTAATACGCAGCAATCTTGAGCTGAATAGTGCGGGATAACTGTGTATGGACAGAGCAGCGGGCAAAGGATTATGGGATCCCATCCTGCTGCTTAGCATGCAGCAAGTCAGAAGCTTGAGAAAGACTCTTTGATTCCCTGTACCAGAGAATAAAAGCAATTTTGTACTTTATGGAGTCATAGACAGATATGTAAAAAATACCATGCGTCTCCTTGACCTAACAGCTTCAGAAGTTTCGATCCAGAATTGGAGCTGAAACATTCCCTTTAAGGGGTTAAAATGGACACAACATGCACTGACCTGGCCTGGATAGAGAAGATGGTTGGAGCTATCACCACCAGTGAACATAAACATATTTATGAAGTGAAGGAGGATGCTTGGTGCGTCCTTTGAAGTCTCTGCAGACCACGACAACCACTTCAGTAGAACCATGAACACGAGATAACCAAAGATACACATCATGAACATGAGCTCGGGTAGGAAAACAAGAAACATGCTGAAATTCTTCTTGAAGTGCCTGAAAATGCAGAAAATTTAAATTATTCCAAGAAATAGACCAGAAAACTGCAGATATCCCAGGATGGGCCTACAGCATCCAAGCCCTAGGCTTGCCACACCTCTCTCTCTTCATACTGCCGGCTCTTCTTTTCAGGTATGCCCCTAGGCTGGCTTTTCCTAATCTGACCTGGACCAATCACACAAACGCGCCGTTGCCACGCGAGGCGGCGTACTGATGCAGACGGAATCCTCTCTTTAAGCTCCAGCGTCATTGAGTAGGAAAAGCCAAACCAGGGACATAGCTAAAGAAAAAAATAAAAGAATAAGATCAGATAACAAGAAGAGAGGTGTTGCATGCTCTAATTCCCACATGTTTGTCCCTGAACCGCCCCAAATAAAACATGGTTAGTTTGTTTGTTTTTTACAGCAATACTGACACCAGGAGCAAAAAAGTATCCTGGGAACCAGGCATGAATTTTACCTCTTAAGGACCCATGACATACAGTACATGTACATCATGGAGTCCAGTGGCACTTTGAAGTAAGCTCACCTCAAAGCATGTGGGGACCGGCTGCTATAGGCAGCCAGGTCCTCACTATTAATGACTGGCTGCAGCAATTGTGCTGCGCCCCGCCATTAACCCCTGCAGTGCCATGGTCGCGGCACTTAAATCAGTGGCAGGAGCTTTGCTCCTGTCACTGACTAATCGGGACCCCCACAGTGTGACTGATCGTTCTTTCTGACTGCCGGAGGTCCCTCACCTTCCTTCCGGCAGTCAGATCAGCAATCCATGTATAGAGTCTGCCACAGTCAGGCTCTATGCAATGATCGCAGATAACACTGATCAATGCTATGCTATGGCATAGCAACAATCAGTGTAAGAAAAGTAAAAATTTTAAAGTCCCCTGAGGGGACATAAAAAGTGTAAAAAATAAAAAATTTAAAGAAGTTTAAAGAAAAACAGCTTAGCCCCTCTCCCAATAAAAAAAAAATTCAATCACCCCCCCCCCCTTTACCATTTTATAAATAAAACATATAAAAATAAATAAACAATCATATTATATTATATACCGTAGTATGTGTAATCGTCCGATCTAATAAAATAAAGCAATAATGTTCCCGCAAGGTGAATGGCGTAAACAAAAAGGGTTAAATAAACGCTGGGATTGATTATTTTGATTACATTTTATTTAAAATAAAATTGATAAAAATTGATCAATATGTCTCATCTACACATATATGGTATTAATAAAAACTAGAAATTATGGCGCAAAAAAACATGACACCCCATACAGCCCCGTACGTGAAAAAAATAATCATTGTAATCACACCTATTTGCAAAATAAAAAAAAGTTTTACTGTTAATAATAATAATAATAATAATAATAATAATAATAATAATAATAAAACAATGAAAACCTATGTAAACTGCATATCTCTGTATTCAGACTGACCTATAGAATAAATATAAAATGTCAGTTTTACCGTAAAGTGCATTACATAAACAGCGAACCCCCTACTACATTTGCCGAATTGTATTTTTCCCCCAATTTCACACCATTAATGATATTTTGGGGATTCTGTCATACATGGTATGGTAGATCGAAAGACGCCTTTACAAAGTAACCTGTTCCTGAGAAAAACAAGCTCTTAGAAGGCTAGGAGGAAAAAAAAGAAAACGCAAAATTGGCCCGGTCCTTAAGGCTTTTTTGGGCTCCGTCCTTAAGGGGTTAATCAAGCTATGAAGTTGTACAAATTGTTTGGGGAAAGAGGGTGGTGGTACAGATACCAGTCACCGAAAATGAATTACAACAAGTCACAGAGACATGCCACAAGTTTTTAAAATCAGTCACAGTCTGTGTGTTCAGATCATGGCCAGAAGGAGTGGGAAGAGGCATGCATTACCGTGTGCCGCTCTCCCTTTTCTGTGTCTAAGTCGGCTCCATAAACTTACATTACGTGGTAGAACCTACAGAATGCACTAAGCGTGGATTTCTCCTGATTCAACCTTATACACTGGGCGATGTGTGGCCTACAGCGATGCACAAAAGATCCCATCAGCCACTGAACGAGCATTTTCATGTTCACTGGCCAGTGGAGACTTCCAAGGAATGGTTATTTGGCCGATGATCGGCCCGCGTATAAAGCCCTTATTCGAGTAGAAAAGTTATAGCAAAATCCCTGTTGGTTGAAAAGTGTCTACAATATATATCTTATAGACAAAGAACAGTGTATTATCACTTACAGATGATTAAAAGCACTCAGAACTACCCCAAATGTCATGTGAATTACTCCCAGAATTATGGACATCTTCATTTTAAAAGAGTTCAGGAAGGTGAGACGATTTGCTGCTAAATTCCAGATCTGTAAGGAAATAAAAAGAGAGGAAAGTTAGCACAGCAAGGGTGGGTCAGTGATGATAACCGACAATATAATATAGCGTTCTCAAACTGCTCTGAGCTCAAACAGTTCAGTTCTCAAATAATATTTTCAAGGAAAGTTTGCTTTAGTTCTCAAACTCTTGCTCGGTTTTCTAACACTTTTTGGGCCCCCAGTCTTGAAGTACAATAATACTGCGGTATTCGAATGAAAATTTACCCCCCCCCCCCCCCCCAAGAAAAATAACATTCGGAATTCAAACTTTGCTCGGTATCTGAACGTTTCTGCAAGCATGAATCGTGGTGAGTTTAGAAATGGTGAGGCTCCACATACTGTATAAGACTGCTGGAGTGCTTATACATTACAGTAGTAGTACAGTCAGTGCACAACCACCTCCAATCCAGTACAGTACAGTATAAGACTGCTGGAGTGCATATATAGTACAGTAGTAGTACAGTCAGTGCACCACCATCTCCCATCCTGTACTGTATAAGATTGCTGGAGTGCATATACAGTACAGTAGTAGTACAGTCAGTGCACCACCATCTCCCATCCTGTACTGTACTGCATGAATTGCTGGAGTGCATATACAGTACAGTAGTAGTAGTACAGTCAGTGCACCATCTCCCTGCTCTGTAATGTCCTGTACAGTATATAGTGCTGCTCTGTAATGTCCTGTACAGTATATAGTGCTGCTCTGTAATGTACAGTATATAGTGCTGCTCTGTAATGTCCTGTACAGTATATAGTGCTGTTCTGTAATGTGCTGTACAGTATATAGTGCTGCTCTGTAATGTCCTGTACAGTATATAGTGCTGCTCTGTAATGTCCTGTACAGTATATAGTGCTGCTCTGTAATGTGCTGTACAGTATATAGTGCTGCTCTGTAATGTGCTGTACAGTATATAGTGCTGCTCTGTAATGTGCTGTACAGTATATAGTGCTGCTCTGTAATGTGCTGTACAGTATATAGTGCTGCTCTGTAATGTGCTGTACAGTATATAGTGCTGCTCTGTCCTGTACAGTATGTAGTGCTGCTCTGTAATGTGCTGTACAGTATATAGTGCTGCTCTGTAATGTCCTGTACAGTATATAGTGCTGCTCTGCAATGTCCTGTACAGTATAGTGCTGCTCTGTAATGTGCTGTACAGTATATAGTGCTGCTCTGTAATGTGCTGTACAGTATATAGTGCTGCTCTGTAATGTGCTGTACAGTATATAGTGCTGCTCTGTAATGTGCTGTACAGTATATAGTGCTGCTCTGTAATGTCCTGTACAGTATAGTGCTGCTCTGTAATGTGCTGTACAGTATATAGTGCTGCTCTGTAATGTGCTGTACAGTATATAGTGCTGCTCTGTAATGTGCTGTACAGTATATAGTGCTGCTCTGTAATGTGCTGTACAGTATATAGTGCTGCTCTGTCCTGTACAGTATGTAGTGCTGCTCTGTAATGTGCTGTACAGTATATAGTGCTGCTCTGTAATGTCCTGTACAGTATATAGTGCTGCTCTGCAATGTCCTGTACAGTATAGTGCCATTCTGTAATGTACTGTACAGTATAGTGCTGCTCTGTAATGTGCTGTACAGTATATACTGCTGCTCTGTAATGTGCTGTACAGTATATAGTGCTGCTCTGTAATGTCCTGCACAGTATATAGTGCTGCTCTGTAATGTGCTGTACAGTATATAGTGCTGCTCTGTAATGTGCTGTACAGTATATAGTGCTGCTCTGTAATGTGCTGTACAGTATGTAGTGCTGCTCTGTAATGTGCTGTACAGTATATAGTGCTGCTCTGTAATGTGCTGTACAGTATATAGTGCTGCTCTGTCCTGTACAGTATGTAGTGCTGCTCTGTAATGTGCTGTACAGTATATAGTGCTGCTCTGTAATGTCCTGTACAGTATATAGTGCTGTTCTGTAATGTGCTGTACAGTATATAGTGCTGCTCTGTAATGTACTGTACAGTATAAAGTTCTGCTCTGTAATGTCCTGCACAGCAATGCTTCTCAAACTGTGAGGCGGGCCTTACCAATGAGGCGCCCCCTAGTTGTTGGTGAGGCCCAGCTGGGGAGCCAGTTTTCACAAAGTAACTATAATCTGCACAGTCCTTTTGCGGTTTGCAGAAATCTCCATTTTAGCAACATTATTAATTTGTTTTGTACTTAATATATTAGTATATAGAGCTTGGGAGGCGGGTGAAAGGTAGCCCTAGCATTATTTTCAGCTTTTAAATTGACTTTCACCACAGATACTGAGGTCCAGGCACCCTCTTGGTCAGTCTGGTGAGGCCCAGGCATTGCCTTAGTCTGTTGGGTGAGGCTCCAGTAGAAAAAGAGGCACTGAGAGGTACTGCTGTACAGTATAGTGCTGCTCTGTAATGTCCTGTACTGTAGTGATTAAACTGGGCACTTTTTAACGTAATAACTGATACTGTAGATAATTATTAGTGTTTGCATTTACATTATTTACTATGGGAGAACACTGCTCGGTTCTCAAACTGCTCTCCAGAACCAATTAACTTCGAGAACAGGGGTATCACGTGTAAAACAGAACGAAAAAAAAAGAAAAAGTAAAAAAAAAAAAAAAAAAAGTAAAAGTAAAAGACTGTTTGGATATATTATACTTACAGGATCTATTCCAAAAGGATACACTCCGGTAACAACTCCTGTTATATTTGGGTCCAGTGTCAAATATTGATTAGATAAATCTTTTATCCTGGCGGAAAAGTATAGATTTCAATTAGGATACAAGGACAGATTTAAATTCTTCATTTCTATAGTCCTTCTTCTAAAATGTATTTTATATTGACTTCTATCACCCATCTGTGGAATCAGTGATAAGAGTCTGATCAGTGGGGGTCCAACTGATCGTGGGAATGGATTTCCGAGCCCCTGTTATAATGCAGTGATGGTTACACGTTTAGATTCGACAATACAGAAAGCAAGGCAGAAGGACAATTCAGCAATGTCAGGCCAAAGAATCCATACTTGCTAATGTGGATAGGAAATACTCACTCCCACACTCCTGCATCAAACATTGCTTTAATACTCCAACTGGAACCAAATATGTTCACAGACTTTGAAAAGCAGTCGTTGTAGATCAGCCCAGTATAAATGGAGAAGAGCCCCATTAGCAGAATAATGTAACGCCCCTCAAAAAAGGTCTTCATGATCTATTAGAACAAGGAAAAAAAATGAACAATGCATTCCATTAATTATAATTACAGTAAATTTATAAAGGAAGGAAGGGCATTAAAGAACACTCCAGCAAAAAATATTTTTTTTTTTTCAAATCAACTGGTAACAGAAAGTTACATAGATTTATAAATTACTTCTATTTAAAAAAAAAAATAAATAAATAAAAAAAAAATCAGGAACTGTCCAGAGCTGGAGAGGTTATTTATGGAAATTTGCTTTTGCTCTGGACAGTTCCTGACATGGACAGAGGTGGCAGCAGAGAGCACTGTGTCAGACTGAAAAGAATACACCACTTCTTCCAGGACATACAGAAGCTGATAAGTACTGGAAGACTTCAAATGTTTAAATAGAAGTTATTTACAGATCTATATAACTTTCTGGTACCAGCTGATTATATGATTATTTTTGGAATTCGAACTTTGCTCGGTTTTCGAACTTTTTTGCGAGCGTGGATGGTGGGTTGTACCTGGCGAGTTAAGCAGTGGTGAGACTTCACATACAGTGCAGTGCTGTATAAGACTGCTGGAGTGCATATACAGTGCAGTAGTAGTACAGGCAGTGCACCACCATCTCCCATACATTACAGTGCTTGGATGGGGGGGGGGGACGCTATACAGTAGGATGGGTGAGGAGTTGGTGACTACTGTACTATAATTGCTGGTTCTGATGAACATTTCTTATGTTTAATGTCCTGTACAGTATATAGTGCTGTTCTGTACTGTACTGTAGTGATTATACTGAGCACTTATCAGTGTAATAAATGAGGATTGTAGGTAATTATTGGTGGCTGCTGGAACCAATTAATCACATTTACATTATTTCTTATGGGAAGACACTGCTCGGTTCTCAAACTGCCTTCCGGAAACAATTAAGTTTGAGAACCGAGGTACCACTGTATATATTTTGCCAGAGTTCTCCTTATTTAGTTTAGCATTAGCTGGTGCTTCTGGACAGTCACAATTTAGCCCATACATGAGCAGATCTATATACAGTACAGAAAGCTAAAGGCTTCCCATACAGCAGCCAGCCACATATGAAATGCACTGACCCTGCAATGAGGTGATGTGTAATAAATTATACTTAATCACAGACAACGTCTTTATTATGAGGATCCTAGACAGAAAGTTTTTTATTAAGCCATGAATAAATAAGAGAACTCCTTACTTCATCTTGCGTGCGCTGTAACTTAGGACTGTTTTCATAGAGGACCAGAAACAGAGCAAATAGGGACATCAGAATTCCATGTCCAAAATCTCCAAACATCACAGCAAACAGGAAGGGAAATGTGATGATGGTGTAGGGAGCTGTGATATGAAGAAACACAATTGTCACACACTGCTGCAAGTTATACTGCTGCACGACTAACTTTCCATGTATTATGGTGAATGATTTCAGGACGTTCCCAAAAAGCGCTCATTTAAAATCGTTTATTGTTAATCAGTGAAAGCGAAAAATAGCTTAGTCTACTAGGACCCTATTACACGGAGCGATAATAGGGCGAATCAGGCCGATTATGGCTCCATGTAATAGAGATAACGATAATCGCCTGCTCATGTCTTTAGGTCTGGACCTGAAATCAGCCATTGACCGCACATCACTACGTATAAAAGCTGTATTACACAAAGCGATTATCGACTGTTACGGCCGATAATCACTTTGTGTAATAGAAGAAAACAATCAACCGACATGCACAATGTCGGCTGATCGTTGTTTTCAACAGGCTGAAACGCCAAAGATCAGCCTGTTAATAATCTGCTGCCGTCGCTCTGTGCAATAGTATCAGCAGACCACTGCTGTCTCTTATGGGCCGCTCGGACAATCTGACAATCACCCGGGCAGCCCCCCTGGCTCTTACCTGCTGCTCCTCGCTTGCTGTCGACACATATAATAGTGCCGGCAGCGGGCGGGGGTACGAGGAGCAAGCTACTGCTGACCTGACAGGTCGGTGCTCGCTTGCTCTCCACATCGCCCCGTGTAATAGGGCCATAAAAGTAATGCACATTCAAGGGCTAACGATTGAATAAACTGTTATACATTACCTGTCCATGCTCCTGGCCCTCCGCTTTCACTGCCGGCGCTGCGGCTACAACTTCAGAGCAGTCTCAGAGCTGACAGGCCACTCAGCCAATCACTGACTGCGGCGGTCTAGGCCAGCGATTGGCTGAGCGGCCTATCAGCTCAGACAGGCCCCTCTGAAGCTACAGTTGCAGCGCCGGGAGTGAAAGCAGAGGGCAGGAGAAGCCCGGGAGCATTGACAGGTAATGTATAACAGTTAAAGGTCAAGAGCTGCACAGAGATTGATAACAATGCCCATGCAGCCCTTGCTAAATGATTATCAAGCTACGTAATAGGAACAGTTCCAGCAGCACTTGTTTACATTATCGATTGGGCCACCATTGGCCCGTGTAATAGAACCCTTGGAATCAAAGCCCAAAAACGCTAAAAACTGTAGAGTATTAGATTTAAAACATACCTGGATTTACTTCTCTATAGTTCCCCACACCATATGCATCTACTATATTCTGAAAGCCAGCAGTAAATTTGTTTGTACGTATTAATGTTGGCGGAGTCTCATTGCTGGGAATGCGGTTTATGAAGGAGGGCACAGAAGCACCGCTCTTTCTCTGTTTAATGAGAAAAGACATTAAATTCAGCCATCACTTTAATGTATATCATCATTAATATACATATCAAATCTATTACAAAAGGTCGAAGATGGATCTACAGCAGTGGTGTCAAACTCCAGCCCTCCAGCTGTTGCAAAATTACAATTCCCAGTTTGACTCCTGGGATCTACAGCAATGAGATCTTACCGAGCCTTCCTCCAGAGCTCTTTTGAGGTCCTGGAGATCTGCCACAGGACACCAAACTTCAGCTATTAAGCATTTATTAGTAACGTCAAAACTGCATAGGTTCAGCACATGGTAAATCGCCTTCATCTTCTTCACCTGAATAACCCACTTGTACACAGACTCTGACGCCTTGAAGAGAACTTGTCTTAAATAATCCTCTGTCTGGTTAATCACCTATAGCAGGGTATAAAACATTATCTAACATGCAGGAAGTATATACACAAAGACAAAAGAAATCACCCAGAAAGGATATTACCCCAAACCTAATCCACGCAGTCATGATGTTTACTTGATCTGGTAGAAATAAACGCTAAAAGTTGCCATTCATGGCAAAACCGCAGGCTTGACGCATTTCAGCCTGCGATAGCCCTGTCCATGGCCTAACACAAACCGAAACACGTTCGGCGTAGAGGGAAAACATTTTTTTTTTTACCTGTGAATTTTTTTTATGGATTCAGTTTTATAAACTTTTGGATGCTTTATCAGAATTTTTTCTGGTATATCGCCTCTTGTACAGTTTGCAACACCTGGCTGTCTGTGGGTGAGGACCTCTGCGTCTACGATGACACCAACCAGTCCATTGAGAGTTTAATATCACTTAAAGCCATGTTCACACAATGTATTTTATTCTTATTTTTAAAAAGAACAACCGCTATTTTCAAAGACAACAGCGGCCGTTCTTTGCAGGCGCCCGGTTCACATGCTGCACTGACATCGGCCGTTGTTCGGTGCAGCCATGCAAAATAACGATCATGTCAACACGTTCCATGAACAGAGGCCATTATTATTCGTTCATGCACACGCATGCAGCCTGTTCATCCATGGTGTGTATGGAAATCAATGATTAAAGGAGACCTGTCACCCCCTGTGCCGGGGTGACAGGCTCCCGACCCCCCGTTAGAGCCCCCTATACTCACGTGATCCCGCCGGGTCCCGCTTCCTGAGCCAGTCGGGTCACGGAGATATCAGCGCCCGAAGCCCGGCGCGCGCGCTGACAGCAGAGTCAGACGCCCATAGAGAATGAATGGGGAGTCTGATGCTCTGTCATTCTCTATGGGCATCGGACTCGGCAAGATCACGTGAGTATAGGGGGCTCTAACGGGGGGTCGGGAGCCTGTCACCCCGGCACGGGGGGTGACAGGTCCTCTTTAATTGATTTCCAGCCCGCAAATGGGACGTATGGAAATAAGTGTTCTTGCGGCTGTCAGAGCTCTAACGGCTACAGGAACATACAAACATCGGCCAATATAACAACAGTGTGTGAACATAGCCTTGCAGTTGTAGCGGTTAAAAATCCATGCTGTTTAAAAATAAAAAACAGGCTATAGTTATCTATATTTTTAAGCTACATCTTCACAGTTCTGGATAATATACACATGGGCCTAAAGGAACAAGTCTACAGGGATATCCCAGCACAATAAAAAATGTTGCTAAAGATAAACAAAAAATTCCAAATAAACATATTTCCATACTGCCTGAAGATCCAGTTCCAGAAACGTCTAGTCTCCCACCACTGGTCATGTTTTAGGAAAGGGTAATAATAGGGTTCCCATCTCAGGCATTTATAGCATAGCCAAACCTGCATTTCTAGAACAGGGTTTCCCTAACAATGACAAGGCTGTTCTTTGAGGCTGTTTCTGTAACTTCCATTGAAGTAAATGGGGGCTATAGAAATATTATAGCACCATGAACTATGTTGTTTTTGCTCCTACTAACTTTATGGAAATTAAGGAAAAATGGACAAGGGCATCACAGACTTCAGTACTGGGGGCCTTTATTAGGCCAAGGGTTCTCCTTAAAACTATTTAGTAAAGATAACGAAGCAAAGATCGGAAGCACCAATAAGTGTCCCTTGAGGCATCACAAGGGTTAAAGCGACGAGACAGGCATTTTCTCTGATCTGGTCACTGACACCGTTGTTAATTGCAGCAAATAGAGAACTATGACAAGGCTGAACACTATGGCCAGCACAACGCAACAATTCTGCAGGTACATGTATGTTCCACTTAAAACGGTGTTATAGCTGCTACCATGTTCATCTTTGTCTTTATAGCAGACACAAGGCTTATAGTCAATATACTCACTGCATGAAGGTCCTGAATTCTCATGTTAAGCCCAGATATGATTTCTTGTCGTTCTTCAGAAGAGTTTGGGTAAGGATACATATGACAATGATAACTGAAACAAAGAAGAGAAGTAGAATTGAATGATCGTGATTTGCAACAACTGCACATCCTTTTCTCCCACCTTATGGGATATTTCTATTCTATCATGATCATATTTGTATAGTAAAACAAATAAAAAAACAAAAAAAATGGTCTTTCAACAAAATTATAATTAAAGGTACTCTAGCAGGGGAAAAAATTATTTTAAATCAAATGCTGTCAGAAAGTTATATAGATTTGTAACTTACTTCTATTTAAAAATCTCCAGTCTTCCAGTACTTATCAGCTGCTGTACGTCCTGCAGGAAGTGGTGTATTCTCTCCAGTCTGACACAGTGCTCTCTGCTGCCACCTCTGTCCATGTCAGGAACTGTCCAGAGCAGGAGAGGTTTTCTATGGGGATTTGCTACTGCTCTGCACAGTTCCTGACATGGACAGAGGTGGCAGCAGAGAGCACTATGTCAGACTGAAAAGAATACACCACTTCCTGCAGGACATACAGCTGCTGATAAGTACTGGACTACCTCTTGCCCATTTGCTAAGCCTAAGAACACAAGTCCCACATATAATGACTATGGATGTATATAAAAAAAGAGGCCGCTGAGATAAATAACCATACGACTTCTGTGAACACCCTTCTCATTACTCACCACTCACAGATCTTTTTGACCTTTTGTCCTATTTGTTCTCCCCAATAAGAAATTAAGAACACAAACCACTTAGTTGGCTCTTTCTGAAAATAAAACAAAGACAACTGATAAATAATGGGAAATGAGCAGCTTGTTGGCAAATAAATTGGGTTTTCTGGGACATTTTTTTTTTTATAAGTCATCACTTTCTAATTGTGAGCATCTAATACTTGGCACCCCCACAACTAACCACGTGATAGAGCTGCAGGGTCTACATATACAGTGAATGGAGCCGGATGCAGGCAGTTCTGTACAGTGTGTATTGTCCATGCTTGGTTAATGCAGTTAAGTTCCCCGCTGCTCGTGTTATGTGGGTGCTGGGTCACTGCACAACTTACAGAGCTGTTTGCTTGTTTGCTTCTGGCTCTGTTCACTGTGACCACTAGACCTGGCTTATTCAGACGCTTCATTCAGAGACTTGTTGGCTTGAGAAAGGTCCAGAAGGATCAAAACGTTGCCTGGTATGTTGTGTGCCTCTACTGTACATATTCTGGTTGGAGCTAAGGAAAATACTTACCTTGTAATAAACTCTCTCTTAACTTGCTATAAGAGTGCCCTGGTTTTTGTAATGTAAACTTACAGAAAGTGGGAGTGTAGCCTTAGACTTTCTAGATCACATATGACCTGCACATGTATGATAGGTGACCAATGAAGACAGGACATCACACTCACCGTGTTAGGGTCCTTCAGGAACTCATCCAGCTCCCGGTAGGTCAGGATGGTGTAGCCTTTACAAGCCCTCCAAAGCATTTTTTCAAATGATTCTAACTTTGCATAGTGAACCAAGCCAGAGATAAAGCTGCAAAGAAAATCATAAATACATTGCTTACGGGGCAAAGCAAAGCTTGAGCTGATCTGTCAAGTAAACATCACATAAAAAAAAAAAAATTATATATATAATATATATTATATATATATATATATATATATATATATATATATATATATATATATATATATATATATATATATATATATACATACACACACACACATACATACATACACTTTTTTTTATTATTATTATTATTTTTTTTAAGCATTTTCAGGAGACCGGTCCAGAGACACTAAAGCACAGGTGTCAAACTGCAGCAGTCCAGCTGTTGCTAAAGTCCTGGCTGTCCAGGCATGATGGGGGGGTAACTTGGCAACAGCTAGAGGGTTGGGAGTTTGAGACCCCTGCACTAAAGGGTTAAAGGTCATGTCTGTTTAAAGCAAATACAATTCTGGAGTAAATATCGTAAAATTCTGCATTGTGTAGTTCCTGTTGCTACTCCTGGAAACAGGGTGTGCCCCTAGACAGACTGACATTGTTAACCAGTGACGGAACAGACAAATCCCATGTACACGGGGAATGATAGCACCCAGATTTTAAATTAAGAAGAATTTAAAAAAAACACAATATTATGGCACAATGTACAGTACTACAAAAAGATGTCCCAGAATTGCTGTTATTTTATGGAGAATTCAAGTTTTTGTTTATTTTCTTTAAACAGAAAAGCCGGCATGTTCCCTTATATCTGGAGGGATCAAAAATATATGGCTTACAGGATCAGGCCATGTTCACACAACAAAAGTTTTGTATAAATCAAGATACTGCAGTACCGGCCGTTCTGTGATCATGTGAACATGGCCTTAGAGTGTATAAGGCCACATAGTGGTCCCACATTAAAGGGAATCCGTCAGCTCCCGGGCACTGCCTAAGGTGCTGACAGTGTGCTGTAGCTGGCAGTCCCCCAGTAAGCATGGTGCCTTTTTGGTAATTTTCTTATGTCTCCTACTGTCACAGAGCTATTGTTCGTACCACACTTGTCATGCATCCTCCTCCCTCTTCATGAATAATCAATGCTGCCTGGCCTCCTGCTCGCTAATGTCAGATTGCAGATTAGTCCTCTGTAGGCAGCTTATGTCTGAAAGAATCTTTCCTCTGTAATGTGGAGCTGTGGTCTAGAGGTAACTCACCTGTCTAGAGACCTGACACCAGTTCATTCTCTGGTTTGAATCCCCTGATGGAAATTAAATAGATGTCTTTTTTTCCTTCTCATTATTGTATGATTTTTAAGGCTATGTTCACACACAGTATTTTTGCTCAGTATTTTGCAACCAAAACCAGGAGTGGCTTGAGAACACTGAAAGGCTATGTTCTCACACTGTTGAAATTGAGCAGATGGCCGTCATTTAATGGCAAATATCGGACGTTGTTTTAAAAAAACAGTAATTATTTGCCATTAAATAACAGCCATCCACTCAATTTTAAGTGTGTGAACATAGCCTTTCAGTGTTTTTAATCCACTTCTGGTTTTGGTTGCAAAATACTGACCAAAACACTGAGCAAAAATACTGTGTGTGTGAAAATAGCCTTAAAAACGATACAATAATAAGGGGGAAAAAAGACATCTATTTAATTTCCATCAGGGGATTCGAACCAGAGAATGAACTGCTGGCAAGTCTCTAGACAGGCGAGTTACCCCTAGACCACAACTCCAAAACATTAGGGAGGAGAGATTCTTTCAGAGATAACCTGCCTACAGAGGACTGATCTGCAATCTAACAGCTGAGCGAGCAGGAGGCCGGGCAGCATTGATTATTCATGAAGAGGGAGGAGGATGCATGACAAGTGTGGCACGAACAGCAGCTCTGTGACAGTAGGAGACATAATATTGTACATAATCCGCTGCACGGAAAATTACCAAAAAGGCACCATGCTCACCTGGGGCTGCCAGCTACAGCACACTGTCAGCACCTTAGGTAGTGCCCGGGAGCTGACGGATTCCCTTTAAAGGGATTATCCTGCGTTAGATAAACATGGCCACTTTCCTCCATAGGGTGGGTTCACACATAACGGATCTGCAGCGGATTTCACATGGATCCTTAACTGTCATTTTCAATGAGATTCCATAGTCCCGCAGCGAGTATGTAAGTGACAGTCCCCATAGCCCCCCGCAGCCCGATACATACATTACCACACTCTGGCTTGTTTTTGGGGGGCTCCCGGCGCACAGCCAATCAGTGTGCTGCCCTGCCAAACCCACCGATTGGCTGAGCAGACAGCGGGAACGCCAGAAGCAAGCTGGAGCGCAGACTGGTAATGTATGTACCGTGCCATGGGGGGGGTTAAGGGGGCTGGCTCTTACACACTTGCAGCTTGATCAATCCCGCTGCAAGTATAGAATATCATCGAAAACGACAGTTAAGGAACTGCAGCGGATTTTGCCGCAAATTTGCAGCATGAAATCTGCAGCGGATGCGTTGTTTGTGAACCCGCCCATAGAAAGCACCACTCTTGCCTCCAGTTTGGGTGCAGGTTTTGCAGCTTTAAAAGTGAAGTACATACATTGTGTCCTCTTTGCTTCGACCCACTCCCCGCAGCTGCCGATGCAACTTGAGAGACGGTCTCTGAAGTAACAGGCCGCTCAGCCAATCACTGGCTGCGGCCATCTCGTCCTGGCCAGTGATTGGCTGAGTGGCACTTTTAGAGACTGGCTCAGAAGTTGCACCGACACCTTTGGGGAGGTGGCCAAAGCAGAGAGCGCATTGGTGCTTTATAATATTAATAATAATTTTTATTTATATAGCACCAACAGATTCCGCAGCACTTCACAATTCTGGGGGTACATATATAGAGAAAAATCAGACATCACAGAGATATACATATAATTATCCATACAGTACATGAGGAGTGAGGGCCGTACTCACATGCATGAGCTTACACACTATTTGGAGGGGCTTTGAGACAAAAAGGTAGAGGGGCAAAGTGCTTCATTGTTACATAGGTCCCGCCATCTTTATGAATAGGCAGTGCAAGTAAAGGTGGGTGAACCAGTCATTATCCAATGCCTGCATGTGTAAGTCTGAGTGCCTAAATGTTCGTGGGGGGGGGGGGGGGGGGGGGGGCAGAGGGTTGAGGGTAGCGGTCAAATTAGGGAACCTGGTAAGCCTGGTGCTGTAACCCTTTAAAGAATTCTGTAATATGCAGTAGCATCTGACATATCCTCGGATATATTAAAAGTTACTGACCGCTCTCCCTCATGGGATCCACTGCAGCTCCAGGAACAGTGTGTTCCCCTCCCCGGGCCACAGAACATCTAATTTTTTCACTTAATAGACTGCAATAAGGTTAAAAAGTTGTAGTTGATTGACATCACACAGATGCCGCCCCCCAGGTGTATTGTACTGGGTGCCCTGCCTTATGTCATGTAGTAGAAATTTTGTGATGCTTTAACATTTCAAAGTAATTCTGCAAGGATTTGTGAAAATTAGAAAATTTTCAAAAATTACTGACAGTATGAAAATACATCCGCAGAATTTTTAAACCTGGTTGCATTGAATTTTGAATGATTTAGGCGAGATATAATATACTGCATAGTAAAACTCCCATATTCCAGGGTCTGATTATCCAGTATCATATAAAGCTGCCCACAGAAGACATGATTGTTATTTTAGAAATAGACATTTTTCTTATCAACTCAACAGTACCTAAATTCAATAATAAAAAAAAAAATTAAAAAAAGGTTCATTTTATTTTTCTTTCTTTTCAAACTTTGTAAAATTTTATTTAAAAAAAAAAAAAAAAACACAACAAGGAGGGGAAAAGTAAAAAAGGAAAAGTTGGAGAAAATAGAAGTTTTGGAAAACAGTTTATAAGTCCATGATAAACTTGATTTTCTTTTAATTTTATTTACACTGTTATATTACCTCCTCCATGCCCGGTACCCTGAAAACTTCTGCCTCACCTCTAGGAAAATCCATCTCCACCTCACTTACCTGTATGGCAAGCATGATGGAAGAAGTAGAAAAGACTCAAGACACACGCAACAAGATTCCATTATAAAGACAGCAACAGTGCTAGCTTATAAAAACTTTACTTTTCTGAACAGAAAATGCAGCTTGGGATTCAAATGTTAAAGAGTAGCTGTCATTTAAATTTTTTTTTTTTGCAGAAATCAAGAAACTCTAATAGGTTTTATTAGGGAAAAAAAACTCTGTTTATCAAAAGCTCCCCCCCCCCCCCCTCACCTCAGGCAAAGCAGTCTTCATTACAGAGGAGCAAAGTGAACTGACTCCATTATAACCTACGGAGGGGGGAGGGGGAAATCTTGCTTCTTCTGTATTGAGGGGTGAGGCTGCAAAACAGCTTTGAGTACAGAAGGAAACTCTTTTGCTTATTAAAACATATTACACAGTTTCTTAAAATCACTTGTACTATTGATATTTATTGATTTCTGAAAAGTGACATTTAACTGACAGTTACACTTTAGAGCATGCACTGGCCGAAACAAAGTGATATATGGCCACTCACCCTAGTTTCGCTCCAAGTCTCTGCATACAGGTATAGTCCATCAAGACTTCCTTCTCTAACGTGGGGAATTCCTCATAACTGGTATGGGAAGAGGTTTCATACTGAAAGGAAGGTGCATTACACGTCATGATTTTATTATCTTTATGCAGTGATTTATAAAGACAATAACAAAGCATGTTACTTACACAGATTATAAAGTACAGGGATATATAGGAAAGGAAAGAAAGTGACAGCTGTGGTAGACAAGCTTAGTAGGTATAAAGTCTAAGTTTATTCAGAGAAGATTTATAAACAAGTGCAAGGATACATCCATCAATTTGATGGGAAGGTATAGAATATACAAGGTTGAAAAAGTAGGTATATAGGTGCAGGCTGGTCACAGGTAGATGTACCTGTTTTGCCCTATCTATAAACTAGGAGCTGCTTGGATGAAAATACACCAGCATCGTATGACCAGAGTCACCTGAGCATTCGTATTGCAATATTGACCAAGCAGACCTTTGGTATCACATATACATCTGTATGGTGACAACACTCCATAGAGACCTTCACAACAATGTGACAATAGAGTTCCACACGTTCCCTGATGAACCTCACAGCCACCAAATAAGGAGAGAAACACATCGGACTTGCTTGACTCAAACACAAGTCTTGCCAAAGAAACTCAAACCTTAAAAGGTGCGTACTATGATACAGTTTGTATTATTGTGGATGTGCCCACATTTGGCAGCATTATTTTAAAGGGGAACCACAAGCAGGTTAGACAAATCTAACCTGCTGATAGGTCGCTATTGCACAGGAGACGATGAGGAGGAAGATAAGAGACATAACGTCCCTGTGCAGCCCCAGGTCGCCCTCCACTTTGTAATGTTAATGAATGAATTGGCGCTATGGGGGGCAGGCAGTACTCCTAACGGGTGCCCCAGTGTTCCTATAAATTGTAAAAAAAACAGCTGTTCTTTTCATAAAAAGTATATTGTGTGTACACAGCCTTGGAATGTATATTCTACTTCAGCCAGATTAACCTCGTAATGACCACTGATACACCTCTTTTACAGCGGCCCAGCAGTCGTAAAGTCAGGGATGAACTCATACTATATGCAGTGGGTGTCATTTGTATGTTACAGCTGACACCTATCTGCAATTACCTGGAGCCAACTTCAGACCCAGGAATTTAACCCTTTCCATGCCGCAATAAGGTACCGGACCTGTCGGGGCGCCGATCAGCATCCCAGCAGCACAGAATGGGGGTGCCAATTGCTTGCTAGGGCTGCAGGAAAGACCTAAAGGGGTTGGCCACTTTATAGTAAAATTGCTCAGTGTACAGTATTAGTAAGTGTACTCACTGTATATACTGACAGCAGCTCCCTGTGTACCTCAGAGCTAAAATCAGACTCCCCTCCTCCAGGCTGGGCTGCCCTGCTCTGTGGTGTTTTGGTCCATAAGATTGCTTACATGGAGGAGCATGTGACCAGGACCCGCCCCCCAGTGTCCACCACACAGCCAGTATATGGTGGACACAGGGGACAGGGCCTGGTCACATGCTCCTCCATGTCAGCCATTTTGTGGACTGAAACAAAACAGAGCAGGGCAGCCCAACCTGGTGAAGGGGAGTCTTGATTTTAGCTCTATGAGGTACAGAGGGAGCTGCTATCGGTATATACAGTGAGTACACTTACTAATACTTTGTACTGACCTATTTTACTATAAAGTGGCCAACCCCTTTAATCAGCAGTGCAGCAAACATTTATCAGTATTCACTATCCAATGATTGCATATTATAGTGCCCTAGGGGGGTATTTAATTTTTTTCCCCCCTAAACTTTAACTACAAAAGAAAAAACACTTCCCTATTAAAAGTTTAAATAACACTCTTTTCCCATTGTTCAAATTAAAAAAAGTTTGATATTTAAAATAAACCATTACTGATCCCGCAAGTTGATCAGCGTAAACAAAAATAGTTACAGTTCTAGTTAGTAAAAAAGCGCAAAAAGTATATAAACTGCCTATTGCTGTAAGCGTACTGACCTACAGAATAAAGATAACTCATCAGCTTTATTGCAAAGTGAGAAATGTAGGAGCAAAGTCCCTTAAATAGGTCCAGACTCGTCTGAGGGAGACTGTTCAACCAATCACTGGTCGCAGTGGGACAACGCCATGGCCAGTGATTGGCTGAGCAGGCCCCCCCTCAGACAAGTCCGTCTTGAGACTGGAGGCGGGATCGCCTCAGCCGGGACCCAAAGATGCTGCACATCAAACTTATTTTTAAGTTGAATACCCTTATTTTTGAGTAGAATACAAACTTTTTAAAAGATGTTAAAAGCCATTTTTGGGCAAATTAACCCAAAAGCCACTAACCCCGTTTCCCATGCCAGGGGGGAGTACGGTTACGCTAACGGTTATGCTAACACATAAGATCTTGACAATTTTGTGGCTGGTAGTGTCCCTCAGTTATGACTTTAGCACACGACACTAACTGGAAATCTATAACCAGAAGAAACTGGAGGCAGTGACTGGTCCTCACTGAGCCCAGAGCTTATTAAAGGAATATAAATAACTCAATAAACAAAAGGAGAAGAAGAATAAAAAGAATATTGAATGTTCAAGAATGCAGAAGAACAGGACAAATAGGTGCATAATATATAGCTGCCATTCATAAAGTTGGTCTATCCATGTGAAAAGACAACATTTTTCCATAAAGCAATCTGAGGCAGGTCGCAATGATACTAATAGTGATGAGAAAATTTGTCGAACAATTGGGTTTGTCTGAAGCAGGACGCTTGGCATATCACTGCCAGTGGCTGGAGTAGATGGATGTTCTAGGGAATCCCGGAAAACATGGATACAGCCACCAGGAGTCAAATGCCAAACGTTCTGGTCTGGACAATCCCAAGTGTTTGGCAAGTTTGTTCATCACTACTTGCAAATGGTTGAATGAGATTCTTTTGAAGCATGGTCAGTGACTTTACTTTTTTGTTTCCTTACCTCAGATGATCTTTGCACAAAGCTCTTCGTCACCCTCAGCATGTGTGTATACTCAGTCAACTCTAGTAAGTTTTTATGCAACTTCTCCTTGTTCTTATTCACTTCTTTCAGTTCAGATTCAAGTTTCTGCAACTGTTCCTGGAAAGCAGAGAAGATGCATGGAAAACATTAAAGGACAACTCCAGCCAAGTTTTTTTTTTTAATATATGTTATTACTTATGGAAAGTTAGACAAACTCCTAATGTACATTAATTATGGGAAATGCACATATACTGCTATTTCCCTTAATTTAGTAGATTAGGGAGGCTTCAAATTCTCTCAAAAACCGTGATGTCACAAATCAGGTGTAATTCCCATGGAGTTTCCAGCAGGGGGCGCACTATATGTAGAAGTCTATGTAATGTAATGTGGTGTAATGTACACTATGCTTTATTGATGCAGTACATTTATGGAAAAATTTGGGGAGCATGGAACTTGCTCCCCAAATAAAGGGCACGGTGCAGAGGAACGGATACACACTACTACGCCTCCCATTTTCTGCTCATACTATGAGCAGATGATGGGGGAGTAGTACCAGGGAAATCCCCATCACCAAGAAACTCCAGCTGGGGAGGTAGATGCACCAGCACCTCTCTCCCTCCCTGCTTGGTGCCCTCTATTTGTGGAACAAGTGTCCCTGCTCCCAAAATTATTCCAAAAACGTACTGCATCAATAAAGCATAGTGTACATTACACCACATTACATTACACAGACTTCCATAGACACAATACAGTCCCATAGACTTCTACATATAGTGCGCCCCCTGCTGGACACTCCATAGAAATTACACTTGAGCCTCCATGATCTACTAAATTAAGGGAAATAGCAGTATATGTGCATTTCCCATAATTAATGTACATTAGGAATTTGTCTAACTTTCCGTAAGTAATAACATATTAAACAATACTTTTGACCGGACTTCTCCTTTAAGTCGCTTATTATGTATTGGATTACGTGTACAGATATGAGTGTAAAAGAATACACATTGGAAACAAAAGATTGTCAGCAGAAAAAGCCTCCTGCTCCATCTAGTCAGCCCTATTAGTATTCACAGTCTTATTATCGGTATATGTATATACCAGGCAGGTTTATATTCACACATTATTTTTTATATTATATATATTATATATATATTATATATATACACACACACATATACACACACACACCCTAGCATACTATTATATATATACACAGCCCAGCATACCATTATATACACTACCGTTTAAAAGTTTGGGGTCACCCAAACAATTTTGTGTTTTCCATGAAAAGTCACACTTATTTACCACCATACGTTGTGAAATGAATAGAAAATAAAGTCTAGACATTGACAAGGTTAGAAATAATGATTTGTATTTGAAATAACATTGTTCTTACATCACACTTTGCTTTCGTCAAAGAATCCTCCTTTTGCAGCAATTCCAGCATTGCACACCTTTGGCATTCTAGCTATTAATCTATTGAGGTAAGCTGGAGAAATTGCCCCCCACGCTTCTAGAAGCAGCTCCCACAAGTTGGATTAGTTGGATGGGCACTTCTGGCGTACCATACGGTCAAGCTGGTCCCACAACAGCTCAATGGGGTTCAGATCTGGTGACTGCGCTGGCCACTCCATTACCTATGATAGAATACCAGCTGCTGCTTCTGCTGGAAATAGTTCTTGCACAATTTGGAGGTGTGTTTAGGGCCATTGTCCTGTTGTAGGATGAAATTGGCTCCAATCAAGCGCTGCCCACTGGGTATGGCATGGCGTTGCAGAGTGATAGCCTTCCTTATTCAGAATCCCTTTTACCCTGTACAAATCTCCAGCACCTTACCAGCACCAAAAGCAACCCCAGACCATCACATTACCTCCACCATGCTTAACAGATGGCGTCAGGCATTCTTCCAGCATCTTTTCATTTCTTCTGCGTCTCACAAACGTTCTTCTTTGTGATCCAAACACCTCAAACTTGGATTCATCCGTCCACAACACTTTTTTCCAGTCTTCCTCTGTCCAATGTCTGTGTTCTTTTGCCCATCTTAATCTTTTTCTTTTATTGGCCAGTCTCAGATATGGCTTTTTCTTTGCCACGCTGCCCTGAAGCCCAAAATCCTGCAGCCGTCTCTTCACTGTAGATGCTGACACTGGTGTTTTGCGGGTACTATTTAATGAAGATGCCAGTTGGGGACCTGTGAGGCGTCTGTTTCTTAAACTAGAGACTCTAATGTGCTTATCGTCTTGCTTAGTTGTGCAACGCGGCCTCCCACTTCTTTTTCTACTCTGGTTAGAGCCTGTTTGTGCTGTCCTCTGAAGGGAGTAGTACACACCGTTGTAGGAAATCTTCAATTTCTTAGCAATTTCTCGCAAGGAATAGCCTTCATTTCTAAGAACAAGAAAAGACTGTCGAGTTTCAGATGAAAGTTCTCTTTTTCTGGCCATTTTGAGCGTTTAATTAACCCCACAAATGTGATGCTCCAGAAACACAATCTGCTCAAAGGAAGGTCAGTTTTGTAGCTTCTGTAACGAGCTAGACTGTTTTCAGATGTGTCAACATGATTGCACAAGTGTTTTCTAATCATCAATTAGCCTTCTGAGCAAATACATTGTACCATTAGAACACTGGAGTGATAGTTGCTGGAAATGGGCCTCTATACACCTATGTAGATATTGCACCAAAAACCAGACATTTGCAGCTAGAATAGTCATTTACCACATTAGCAATGTATAGAGTGTGTTTGTTTAAAGTTAGGACTAGTTTAAAGTTATCTTCATTGAAAAGTACAGTGCTTTTCCTTAAAAAATAAGGACATCGGCTGACTGAACATTCGACTAACATTTATTGCAGACACCTCAAGGGGATCATGCTGTCATGCTATCATAACCCATCATATAGTTCTCAAAAGGAAAACATTAACTAGTACATTGTGGTTTGTACTCAATGGTGTCTGTAGCGAAGGCTAGTTTTACCTGTATTTCCAACACATGTTTCGGGAGCGGGGCTGCAGGCAGCATAGTTGCTTCTGGAACAGGAATATCAGCGTTTTTGATCTCATGGACCAGATACTCTGAAATCAAACAAATTACATGTTAGTTTCTACATAAAGACTAATGGGTGATTTATCATGCTGTGCACCACATGCAGACGGCAAAATGTTGCAAAATTTTTGGGCAAACCCAGTTTTCTGGACTCATTGCGCGTCTCCGTCAGTGATTGACTGTCCCTGCTTTATGAACCAGAGTGGAGAGCTTCTAACAAACACCAGCTTTTACAGTCGTGTACATGGACGATACAAGAGGCTGCATATAAGACTGGGAAGGTTTAGCTGGTCACATGATCCCACAGTTAAAATCAGCCATTTAGAAGGACAAAACCGGATTATCTGCAGGCCTCCTTCACTTATCTCGCTGGCATAAAGAGTGACATCATCGCTTCTAAAAGGCTTTTTTTTTTTTTCATTAACGGTCATATAACTCTGTGAACTCACCATGTGCACGGGAAATGATTAGATAACTGGAGTCATGAGTAGCTACAGGGAATATTACAGAACGTGTGACTTTCATCAGGGAGGGAAAAAATTGAACTTTCCCCCGTCTAAAGAACGAACAAAGAGCTTTGGCAAGACCATTTTATGAGATGAATAGAATAGAAAAAAAAATAGACTGTCAGCAGATAAAGCCCCCCTGCTCCATCTAGTCGGCCCTTTTAGTATTTCCCTTCTTATTATCTTAGGATAGATATATGTATATACCAGGCAGGTTACATTCAGTAACTGTAGATTTACCTATCACATCTGCTGGAAGTTTGTTTCAAGCATTTACTACTCTTTCAGTAAAGTAATATTTTCTCACGTTGCTTCTGATCTTTCCCCCAGTAACTTCTCACTGTGTCCTCTTGTTCTTGAGTTCAGTTTTTATTAGAAACCCTTCCCTCCTGACCCTTGTTTAGTCCTGTAACATATATAAAGGTTTCAATGTGTTCCCCCTTTCCCTTCTTTCCTCCAGACTATACAGATTCCCATCACTCTTCATATCACAGCCAATTTTTATTTCTGCACTTTAGTTATCTAAAGCCAATGAGTGACTGGAGCGGCGTCCCACCCCTGTCACTGATTGGCTGAGCGGGCAATCAATCACCTGAGTTTTGACGTTGCTGGAGCAGGAGAGTGAAGGCCCCGGAGTGGTGAGACATTGCTACAGAGGCACAGGGAGAGGTAAGTAGGGCTGGTTTATCATGTTCTTTCCAGCTCCCGTCTGCTGAAAAAATTGTTATTTCCTCCAGACTTCTCCTTTAATAAATATGCTTAAAATTGCGCTATTCTGATCCTTATAACAATCTTATTTTTTGGTCTACGAGGCTATTTGAGGAATCTATTTTTTGAGCCTTGATCTGTACTATTTATCGGTACCACACTTGCATTTCGGTGACTTTCGCTTAAATTTTTTCCGGATGTGATGTAACAAAAAGTTTTGCATCTTGGTGTTTTTTTGCGCTTACACTATTATTATTATTTACTTTGTGAGACCAGGAATGTGACATGCCGTGATACCAAATATGTTTAGAAATTTTTTAGTTTTTTTTTTTTACCTAACAAAAAAAATAAATAAATAAAAAAATTGAAAAGGTGTTGTATATATATATTAAACAATTTTATTTATTTATTTATTTTTTTAACACTTATTTGTACTCCCTCTGGGGCACGTCTATAAGCAATACCATGATTGCTCAATCGGTACTTGATTGCATCAGCCTGCTGTGGACCAGCTGAAGCAATCCCAGCAAGCCAATCCAACCACTGGACCACCAATGAAGGTATGTGAAGACCATTTAAATGCCGCTTTTAGTCCATGCCAGCCATCAGCCTTGTGCAGTAGAGAGCGCTCATGTCGTCGGCAGGTGTCATCAGAAAATGACTTATTGTATAAATAATGTTTTTTATGGTAAACATATTTTTAAAGAATTTTTTGTGTCATGTTTTTCTAACTTTCCATTTTTCTATCTACATTATAAAATAATCCTGATATCTTGCCGTTTTTATTCTCACCACTGGGGCTAAAACTAAGCTGAGACTTCCTGTTGTGTCTGTGGTGATAAGAGGAGGCTGCTGTAAAGTGATCTGTACAGCATTGCAGGGTCATATTACACCAGAGGAGACAATAGCAGCTCCCTGTGGAATGACCTCTTCACAAGTCACAGAGCGCGCTCAGTAATGTTTCACATTCACCTCAAGGGGACAGAGTCTGTCAATTGTTGTCTATGTCCATGAGCCTGACTGTAAAGCATGTCACTAAGTGCTGTTAAGAACAGCCCAGGCAATATAGCCACCCCCATAACAATGTACAATACACAAAATGACAGTCAGAAAATAGAAACAGATTAGAATAAAAGATACATTTTAAGTATCTGACTCTAATCCATAAAGGAAAACTTAGGTGACATTCCCTTTAAGAGGCCTATACACCTTCAAAAACTGTTTGACTTATCCCTATGAAAACAAAGGTGTTGGGCAGTAAATCACGCCTGATTCCTACATCCACCAACATCATCTTTGTACTGTCGGCCAAACCCGCCACCAGCGGCAAGTTCGCCGGCCTATAGGCCTTGCTAGCTGCTCAGTTACGCTGAGCCTGTGCCTGACAATCCATTGTAAATAAATGGAGGAGGCCTACATGTCAGTGCTGTTTTGATAGTAAAAGGGGCCTTCACAAAACTAGGTTGTGTTTTACTGTTACAGCTGACTGGTGTGTATAATTGTGGGTGTATGTATGTATGGATAAAAAAAAAAACCTGAACTGTGACAGACCTGCACAGTAAGGGTCCTATTAGACGGGCCGATGGCAGCCCGATCAATATTGTAAACGGGTGCCAATCCGCTAGATTGGAGCTCATTTACTGAGCTTATTACACGGCTCTATGACTGCTAACAATATATACACACACAGCAAAACAATGTCCATGCAGCCCTTTCCCTAGTTTCCCTAAACTGTTATACATTACCTCTACACGCTCCCGGTCTTCTCCTGCCCTCTGCTTCCATCCCAGCACTGCAGCTTCAGAGCGGTCTCTGAGCTGACAGGCCACTCAGCCAATTTATTGCCGGGACTGCCATGGCCAGTGATTGGCTTAACAGCCTGTCAGTTTAGAGACCGCTCTGAAGCTGCAGCCGCAGTGCTGGGAAGGAAGCAGAGGGCAGGAGAAGACTGGAAGCGTGGAGAGGTGATGTATAACAGTTTATTCAATTGTTTGCCGTTGGCAACACATCACTATTACACAAAGCAGCCGATGATTTTGGTGTCAGACCACTTGACAGGATCCACCGATGACCGCTGTCTCTGATTCAGCTGATCATCGCTCCGTGTACTAGGGCCCTAACAATAAAGGCATCAGGAAGAGCCAGGACACAGACATGCAAACAACAGCAGAAATACCTGCACAGTGTGCACACGCTTCTATCCACATACCTAATATTCTTTCAAGCTCTTGACACTTCTTTACTTCTCCAACAAATTTCCTCTGGAAGCTGCTGACATGAGGGTTGAGCTATAAGAAATGAAAGGAAACTTGAGTAAGGCTGGATTCACACTGCGTTTTTGCAATCCGTTTTTTTTCATCCGTTGAACGGATGAAAAAAACTGATTTGTGTGCATCCTTTTTGATCCGTTTTTCCATTGACTTTCATTGTAAAAAAACGGATCAAAACGGATCTGTTTTTTTATGGTCACAAAAACGTAGCTGACACTATTTTTGTGTCCGATAAAAAAAAAAACGGATCCGTTTTGATCCGTTTTTTTTTTTTTTACAATGGAAGGCAATGGAAAAACTGATCAAAACGGATGCACACAAATGCATCCGTTTTTTTTATGTTTTTCATCCGTTTTTGCAAAAAACGCAGTCTGAACCTAGCCTTAACTGAAGAAATAGCATTAACGATTATAGAGAGGGATTTCCCGATCTGGGATCTGGATGGAGACGTTTATGTTGGCCGAGAATAAATCCTAAACTTTACACAACATCAAATATGGCCAAAAAGCAAATGCAAAATAAAAGATCACAAAGCAAAAAAAATAATAATAATCAGAATATAAGTGATACAGAAATATTTCTCAGTTATCTGAAGGATCTGGTCGTATGACAGAAGGAAGTAACATGTCCTGGCACGCGCCCGCTCACAGGATGCCATGATACTTTATGTGCCCAGCTCTCTTCACAATAGTAACTTCAACAGACAACAGTGCAGCCGCGGTATCTGGTTTCTGACATTTACTCTATAGCATTGCTGCCCCACTGATGACGGGGAGTAGGGGGGTCAGTACCTGCTGTTGGCAGTGGAAAGAGAGGCGACAGTATCACACTGGCTCTTGGAAGGGGGACACTGGCTATGGCCCTTTAGGGGTGGGCCACTATGACACCTGCTGGCACCAATTTTTTATTTTTTTTTTGGGGGGGTGACACTATCACACTGGCTCTTTTGGGGGGGTGACACTATCACACTGGCTCTTTTGGGGGGGGTGACAATCACACTGGCTCTATGGGGGGGTGACACTATCACACTGGCTCTTGGGGGGGGGTGACACTATCACACTGGCTCTTGGGGGGGGGGGGTGACACTATCACACTGGCTCTTGGGGGGGGGGTGACACTATCACACTGGCTCTTTTGGGGGGGGGGGTGACACTATCACACTGGCTCTATGGGGGGGTGACACTAACACACTGGCTCTATGGGGGGGTGACACTATCACACTGGCTCTATGGGGGGGGACACTATTACACTGGCTCTATGGGGGGGGGGTGACACTATCACACTGGCTCTATGGGGGGGGTGACACTATCACACTGGCTCTTGGGGGGGGGGACACTATCACACTGGCTCTTGGGGGGGGGGGGGTGACACTATCACACTGGCTCTATGGGGGGGGGACACTATCACACTGGCTCTATGGGGGGGGGTGACACTATCACACTGGCTCTATGGGGGGGGTGACACTATCACACTGGCTCTATGGGGGGGGTGACACTATCACACTGGCTCTTGGGGGGGGGGACACTATCACACTGGCTCTTTGGGGGGTGACACTATCACACTGGCTCTATGGGGGGGGGGTGACACTATCACACTGGCTCTAGGGGGGGGGGTGACACTATCACACTGGCTCTTGGGGGGGGGGGACACTATCACACTGGCTCTTGGGGGGGGGACACTATCACACTGGCTCTATGGGGGGGTGACACTATCACACTGGCTCTATGGGGGGGTGACACTATCACACTGGCTCTATGGGGGGGGGGCACTATCACACTGGCTCTTGGGGGGGCACTATCACACTGGCTCTTGGGGGGGGCACTATCACACTGGCTCTATGGGGGGGTGACACTATCACACTGGCTCTATGGGGGGGGGGGCACTATCACACAGGCTCTTGGGGGGTGACACTATCACACTGGCTCTATGGGGGGGACACTATCACACTGGCTCTATGGGGGGGTGACACTATCACACTGGCTCTATGGGGGGGGACACTATCACACTGGCTCTTGGGGGGGGACACTATCACACTGGCTCTTGGGGGGGGACACTATCACACTGGCTCTTGGGGGGGGACACTATCACACTGGCTCTTGGGGGGGGACACTATCACACTGGCTCTATGGGGGGGGGGACACTATCACACTGGCTCTTGGGGGGGGTGACACTATCACACTGGCTCTTGGGGGGGGGGTGACACTATCACACTGGCTCTATGGGGGGGGTGACACTATCACACTGGCTCTTGGGGGGGGGCACTATCACACTGGCTCTTGGGGGGGGGGGCACTATGACAGCAGACTTGGGGTACAGGGGACCTCAGCCATTATTACGTCATGCTGTTGCTGAGGTAAAGCCAGGCGGCAGCAGTACTCACATCCCTGAACTCCGCCAGTCCCATCTCCCCCAGCTCGCTGACACAGTCATAGGCAGAGCCGGACTGCAGGAAGAGCTGCGCCAGGCACATCGTCTCACTGCGGAACAGAGAACCCATGGCGGATCCAGCACTGTCCGGTCACACGGTCCCGTCAGTGGCCTCAGCCGAGGAGGCTCCGCTCACTGGCCGGCTCCCGGCTCTCCCGTCTCCACGTCGCTTCCTCTGAATCCTCTCCTCACAGAACTTCCGGGATGAGGAGCTGAGGGTGACGTCCCGGCGGTCACGTGATCAGTGACAGGAGGCGGGAAGGAGGCGTCAGTTACCGTGTGGTGCTGTTATGTGACTGACTGACTGACTGACTTATGTCATTACAAGAGCTCCGTGTGGTGGTATCATCTGGGCTCTCATATATTTAATAATTAAATATATAATTAATTGTTAATTAAATAATAACGATATATATGTGTATATTATGGTGCGTTTACACGGAACGATTATCGTTCGAATTTTCGCAACAATCGCATTTGAGCGATAATCGACTGATCAAGCGACGAGCGAGAAATTGTTCATTGTGATCTTTCAACATGTTCTCAAATCGTCGTTGGTCGTTCGCTAAAAATTAGCAGATCGCTTCATGTAAACAGTCTCTCACAGATTCACCCTATGTGTGAGATGGGCTTAAGCGATCTTAAAAACGATCGCAATAACGATTTTTCTAACGAATATTCTAACAATTTATTCGTCTAAACGCTGATCATTATAAAAACCAAATTGTTGCTTCAAAATCGTTAAACGGTCGCTTTGTGTTAACGGACCATAACTCTGTGGAGACCGAATCTTACCTGGTATTAAATCAGCACAAAATATGTGCCCACCAGAGGCCTTGTGACTGAGCAGCTGCATGCAAACCTTACATCACCAGGCACAACGCTACAAATCAGATAATGGGATTAGAGATGACCCCCAACTGGAGCATGCTGCCGTGGCACAAATCAGTAATCGAGTACAGTATTCGATTAGATTGTAAAACAGAAAGTCTTCTCCCCGAATGCTTGTCGGTGGATCATTAGGTGACCTGGGTTGATATACACCTGATGTGGACGGCCACTCACAACATGGCTGAAGCATAGCTGTGGTTGGCTGGGTTGACCGACCTAATGTACATGAAAGGCCTAACCTCCTCTCTCCCAGACAACATTTGCCTGGATGGAGTTTAAAAGCTCTGCAGAGTATATTGCATTGCTAAATGGATCTGCTACTGGCAAAAGGAGTTGGGCCATTCTCCTTGGAAGGTTCTTGTAGGGCACCCCACTCAGCAGAGTTATTTGAGTTGGTGTTCTATGTGTTGGATTTCCTTTCCTTGTTTTGCATGTGTATTGTTAGTGTGTTTGTGGTTTCTTGTTTCTCTCCCCTTCTCCTTCTCTTTATATCACTCTTTTATTCTTTGCTTGGAGACGGCCTTCTGCAGAAAATCTCCTTCCTACATGTTTGACAGCTATAAAGTGACTGTACCACCAGGCCCAGGCTGAAGCACTGGAGGCGGGCCGACCCACCCTTAGTGGGAAGAAACTCCAGCTCCTCCATGACGTGACTCCATAAGAATCAATGGAACCCTATCATAGAGGGGCTAGGGTTTCCTCCCACTAAGGGTGGATCGGCCCGCCTCCAGTGCTTCAGCCTGGGCCTGGTACAGTCACTTTAAAGGGAATCTGTCAGAACCTGGGGCCTACTTGAGGTGGTGACAGTGTGCTGTAGCTGGCAGCTCCCTAGTGAGCATGTTACCATTTGGTAATTTGTCCATGGAGTGGATAATGCGTTATCTGGTTTCTCCTAATGTAATAAAGAGTCAAAGAGGAGTTGTGGCTCAGCGTTTGTGCTGCACTCTGGCATGCCTCACCACTGCTTCCTCCTCCCTATTGTTCATGAATAATCTCTGCTGCCCGGCCTCCTGCTCACTCAGTGTCAGTCAGTGTCTCTGATTACAGATCAGTCCTGTGTAGGCAGTTTATGTCTGAAAGAAACATTCAGATATAGTACACCTTCAAGCCCAAATGTATTGGAGCTGTGGTGTAGGAGTAAATTACCTGTGTAGAGACCAACAACTGTTTTATTTTGCTTAGTTCAATTGCCCTGATGGAAATGAAATAAAGTTATTTATTTTTGTTCACATTTTTATATAAAAAAAGGGAATTTTAACCCCTTAATGACACATGAAGGGTATACCCGTCATGCGGCCGTTAAGGGTTATCAGAGAGGGCTCCTGGGGTGAGCCCTCTCTGCAGCCTGCGGTCCCCGGTTGCTATGTGCAGCCAGAGACCGCGGGTATTAGCCGCTGCAGCCGATCGCCGCTGCCGGCTAATTAACTATTGAAATGCAGCTGTCAAAGCTGCATTTGAATAGTGTATGTGCCCCCTGTCCCTGGTGTATAGTGGGGGATCTCCACCCCGTGATGCAATCAAGGAGGGGAGATCCGTTGTCATGAGCCGCCCAGGGCTCAGTGTCGGAATGATGCTGATCCCGGCTCGGCAATCCATGTAGATGGTCTGCAGCAGACCATTATAATAGAGCACCGATCTGATGGATCAGTGCTCTATTATATACACAGCATTGATCTCAATGAGAGATCAGTGCTGTGTATATAGAAGTCCCCCAGGGGGATCAGTGCTGTGTATATAGAAGTCCCCCATTGGGCTTCTAATTACTGTATGTGGGAAAAAAAATAAAGTGTTTTTATTAATAAAAAAAAACTCCCCTAATAAAAGTTTGAATCACCCCCCTTTTCCCATTTTATAAATAAAAAAAATAAACATATTTGGTATAGCCGCATGTGTGATCGCCCGAACTATTAAATGTTTACATTACTGATCTCACACGGTAAACGGCGTAAGCGCAAAAACCCGCCAAAGTGCAAAATTGCACATTTTCGTTTACATTAAATCCAGAAAAAATGTGATAAAAAGTGATCAAAAAGTCGCATATACGCAAACAAGGTACCAAAAGAAAGAACAGATTGCGGCGCAAAAAATGACACCTCACACAGCCCCATAGACCAAAGAATAAAAGCGCTAAAAGGAAGGGAATAGAGCGATTTTAAACACATTTCGTTTTTTTTAAAGTTTAAATTTTTTAAAAGCCATCAAATAATATAAATTTTATACAAGTTACATATCATTGTAATCGTAGTGACATGAGGAACATAAATAACATGTCAATTAAACCATATGGCGAACAGCGTCAATACGAAATCCCTCGAAATAAAAGGAATTGCACCTTTTTTTCAAATTTCACTGCACATATAATTTTTTTCTGATTTTTCAGCATATTTTATAGAAAAATTAAGGGGGGGAAATATGCAAGCGCAGTGGCCTTTTAAACATGAGGAGGGAAAAACGAAAGCGCAAAAATTAAAACTGGCTCCGTCCTTAAAGGGTTAAAACTGATTTGGACCTGATTGGGAATTCGTTCGACTTTTGAAAATGATATAAAAATGAAAAAAAAAAAAAATGAAAAAAATAAATAAATATATATATATATAAATAATAATATTTATTTGTATAGCTCCAGCAGATTCCGCAGCGCTTATATATATACATATATTATATATATATATATATATATATATATATATATATATATATATATATATATAGAATTTCCATCAAAGGATTCAAACCAAGGAAAAATAAAACTGTTTGCCTCTACACAGATGATGTACCCCTAGACCAGTGCTTCTCAAACTGTGAGGCGCCCCCTAGCTGTTGGTGAGGCCCAGCTGGGGAACCAGTTTTCACAAAGTAACTATAATCTGCAAAGTTCTTTGGCTGTTTGCAAAAATCTTCATTTTACCAACATTATTAATTTATTTTGTACTTGCTTTATTAGTATCTACAGCTTGAGAGATGGGTAAAAGCTGGCCCTAGCATTATTTTCAGCTTTTAAATGGACTTTGACCACAGATAGTGAGGCCCAGCATCCTCTTGGTCAGTCTGGTGAGGCCCAAGCATTGCCTTGATATGTTTAGTGAGGCTCCAGTAGAAAAAGTTTGAGAAGCACTGCCCTAGACCATGGCTCCAAGACATTTGGGCTAGGAAATTCATTTATCTCTGAATGCGTCTTTTAGAGATAAACTGCCTACAGAGGACTGATCTGCAATCACAGACACTGGCTGACAGCTGACCAAGCAGGAGGCCGGGCAGCATTGATTTTTCATGAAGAAGAGGAGGAGGAAGCAGAGGTGAGGTGAGCCAGAGTGCGGCACAAATGCTGAGCCACAACTCCTCATTGACTCTTCATTACAGTAGGATTGTGCACAATCCACTGCAAGGACAAATTACCAAAAGGTACCATGCTCATTAGGGGACTGCAAGCTACAGCACCTCATGTAGGGCCCGAGTGCTTACAGATTCCCTTTAATTAGCCAACAAACATGCGGGGAAGGGGCTGGCACATTCTGTTATGCCGTAGCCATGTTGTGAGTGGCTGTCCGCATCAGGGAACCTAGGTGTATAGAGACCCAGGTCACCTGAGCACTTGCAGCCTGTTACATGGCAAAAAAATCTGTCCAGATATCTTATCAGGAAATCAGGACCGATTTCCGGACCCATAGGTTTACATTAGTCGCAAATAGATTAACAGATCCAGCACAAAAATGAGAGGTAGGGATTTACATTAAACCAAAACAATAAACCTACAAAGAGCCATAGGCCCATGAAAAAATCCCTTACACTGACCCTACACTGATAAAATATAACTTTTAATATAACCACTAAAAAGTAGCAAAAAAGTCACAATTTTAACCCCTTGACGACCTAGAACGTACGGGTATGTCCCAACCGCCTTTCACCAGATGACCCAGGACGCACAAGTACATCCTAAGCTGCTGATGTGCTATGAAGGGCAGGTGGGGGCCGACTGCAATCAGCAGCCAGACCCTCACCCTTAATGACCCTGCACCTGGTCAATAACCCCTTAAATGCTGCGATTGCGCCATTCAAGTGTAAGTGACAGGAGCAGCTCCTGTCACTTACCGATTGGGACCGCAGGGGTCCCGATATCTGTGACGGTTACTGGTGTTGTTTGATTACCCCCTCACCAACGGCATCTATGGTGGTCATAGATGACAGGAACTAATTTGAGAGTTGGGCCAGCTTTTAGGGAGTTAGGGGGGATTTTTTTTTTCTGTTCATTTTTGGTTTGGTAAATGTACAGGAAAGAGTGTGTACACTGGGCTGAAGCAGTGGAAACCTGTTCTCTGGAATGACACGTCTCTATGTGACAGTCTGCATGGGGCTGTGTTTAGTAAACACCAGCAGAAGGTTACCTGCCTTACAGCTTTGGTTGTCCAGGCATGATGGGAATAGTTTTGCAAATATATGTATAGCATATAATCAGATAAATACATTATACAATAAGGGTCCATTTACACAGGAAGATTATCTGCCAAAGATTTTAAGCCAAAACCAGGAATGGATTTGAAAAGAGGAGAAATCTCAGGCTTTCCTTTATGACCTGTTCCCTGTTTATAGTCTTTTCTGGCTTTGGCTTCAAATCTTTGGCAGATAATCTGTCAGATAATCTTTCTGTGCAAATGGACCCTTAGGGCCCTATTCCACAGTAACGATAATCGGCCAGAACGGCCCCATTTGGCCCGATTCGGCCCATTATGGTTCGGTGAAATAGAGAGAACGATCAGCCGATGATCGTGTCATCGGCTGATCGTTCATTTAGGGCCAGACCTAAAATCATCGTTCCCCCACCGCGCATCGCTACGGTTGAATAGCGGTGCGCGGAGGGCGACCGACGATTTGAGAAGAAACAGCAGCAGCATCATACATTACCTGGCTGCAGGGCTTCTTCTCTGCGCTGTCTTCATCCCCGGGTCCCGCGCGCTCTATCTTCAGAATGGCCGGTCAGCTGACGGAGCGCTCAGCCAATCACAGGCCGGGACCGCCGCAGCCTGTGATTGGCTGAGTGTGACCTGTCAGCTGACCAGCCATTCAGAAGATAGAGCGCGGGGACCCGGGGATGAAGACAGCGCAGAGAAGAAGCCCTGCAGCCAGGTAATGTATGATGCTGCAAGGGCTGCAAGGACATCGGTAACGACGTCCTTGCAGCCCTCGCTCAACGATCATCGGGCCGTGGAATAGGCCCAGTAAACAAGCAGCGATCTAGCGGATCGCCGCTCGTTTATATCGTTGATCGGGCCCTCCTCGGCCCGTGGAATAGGACCCTTATGGTGCGTTTACACAAAACGATTATTGTACAAATTTGCTCAATAACGATCAAATTCGAACGATAATCGTACGTGTAAACGCAGCGAACGATCATACGACGAACGATACATCGCGCATTTTGATCTTTCAACATGTTATCAAATCGTCGTTCGCAAAAAATTCGCAAATCGTTCCGTGTGCACAGTCGTTCGCCGATTTAACCAATGTGTGAGATAGGCTTAAGCGTTCGCAAAACGATCACACAACGAATATATCGTACCGTCTAAACGCTGCTAGTTATGAAAAAAAAACGTTACTCCGACATCGTTAATCGGACGATCGGGCCAATTATCGTTACGTGTAAACGCAGCATTAGGCAGTGCACTAGAAGCTGCCATCACACACAGCAGTTTTCTTTTGGAAAACTCCCACCTAGTGGTGCGTTTACACAGAGATTTATCTGACAGATTTTTAAAGCCAAAACCAGGAATGGATTTAAAAAGGAGAAATCTCAGTCTTTCCTTTATGACCTGTTCCCTGTTTATAGTCTGTTTCTGTCTTTGGCTTCAAAAATCTGTCAGATAAATCTGTCTGTGTAAACGCACCCTAAGGGCCCTTTTACACAGACAGATTATCTGCCAAAGATTTGAAGCCAAGGCCAGGACTGGATTTGAAAAGAGGCGAAATCTCAGGCTTTCCAGTATGACCTGATCTCTGCTTATAGTCTGTTCCTGGTTTCGGCTTCAAATCTTTAGGGCCCTAAATTTCAAAGCCAAAGCAAAGATTGGGTTCAGTAGGAAAGGGAAATATAAAGGAAGGACTTAAGGGCCTTTTACATGGGCCAATTATGGCATTGCTAGAACTGCTCCTGCGGCCAATAATTGGTTTGTAAAAAGGTGACATTGATCAGTTGAGAACTGGGAAAATGCCTGATCCTTAGCCGATTCCATCCTTTAATCCTGCTTCAAAATGTATTGTTATGTGCTGCACACCTTCCTGTATAAACAGGGTCATGTGCGACCGATAATGGTGAATGGAAAAGAAAAGCATGAATATGCATATATCTGGGTTGTCAAGTTTCCAGATCACAAGCAGTGTATACTTACCATCCGCGCTGCTTGTGATCCAGCATCGGTCTCTCTAGGTCTCCGGCTGCTGTAATGTCAGGCTGCTACCTCCTTCAGAATGAGTGACAGCCGGAGAAGGAAAGGCCTGAAGCTACAGCAGTGACCGGAAGACTAAAGTGTGGGATGCTGGATCACAAGCAGCGTGGATGGTAAGTATACAGTGCTTGTGATCTGAAAACTGACAGCACAAATATATACATATTAGAGATGAGCAAAGCAGGCTTCATTAAAGTGATATTGTCACCCCCCCTTACTCTATGTGCAGGCTCCATCTATTGGCTCCATGATCTACCAGGTAGGTAGAGTACAGCATCTAAGCTTGTGGATGGTGCGGAGAACTGCACAAGGAGGAGGGGGGGTGACAATATCACTTTAAGGTTCATACGAAGCCAAATGATTTCCTTCTGAATCCCACTGTCTGCCTGCTTTGTGGAGAAGGTGAATACATCCTGAGGACGGCCTGGAAAACGTGGACCAGTAAATTTTAGGCCTTATGCAATTTTTTTTTATGTGCTTGTGGGCATTTTTCAGTGACCTGTTATTCCCTAGTTTATCATGCGGAGTCCTCTGCAGCCACGAGAAATCCCCACTGCTCTCTTACTTCTGTCTAGTTTCATGTCACAAAAGGAATCATTAACACAGTTAAATGAATCACAGCAGCATCAAGGAAAAAAGCCAGACGTATTTTTTTTTTTTTTTTTTTTTTAAATCATATATAAAATATTTTTGTATGTGAAAATTGATATTAAAAATAATTTGAAATGGTAAGTATATTTACACCATGATATTCAATTACATGAACGCAATTGAGTATTTACAATATAAATATTATGCCAGTCATATACATATATCCATCTATCTATCTATATATACTCCATAAGAACCAAAGCAACATAAAGGGTCATCATGTCTTGGAGACTTCAGAACTGCTGACAGAGGCCCAGAAGGCCCAGAATCCAGTGCCATTCATCCCTATAGCAGGACATACTCGCAGCGGGATTGACATCCCGCTGTGAGTATGTGGGTTAAGCCCCCGCTGTCCGCAGCCAAGAGCATACATTACATGCTCAGCGATGCGGCTGCATGTGAGGCTCTCGGCTCCGGTCCCACTCAGTGCACGGCAGACATGCAGCCGTGTCGCCGAGCAGGTAATGTATGCCCTAGGCAGCGGGCTTCCGGCGACAGGGGGTTAACTCACATACTCACATTGGGATGTCAATCCCGCAGCGAGTATGTGCTATCATAGGGATGAATGGCACTGGATCCGCTGCAGATCCGGTAGGTGTGAAGGCACCCTAAGGTTACAAACCCACTTGGCGGGTCTGCAGCGAGTCTCCATGCTGCGTTTTTGCAGCGAGACTCGCTGCAGATCCCGACCCTATGCTTTTAATGGCAGACAAACACGCAGCAGGGATGTACATCCCTGGTGCGAGTTTGTCTGCAGCCCTCCCCATTAACCCCCCGGCCGCCGGAGCTGATACTTCACCTGATCCCGGCTCCGGCGGTTCCCGATGTCTTCAGCAAGCCGGAGCGGGGACCAGGTGAAGTATATGCTCCAGCCAGCCGCCCGCAGCCCCGGCCGCCCGATCGCCCCCCCGCAGCCCCCCGCCCCCCGCAGCACCGATCGCTCACACGCCCCCCTGCAGCCCCGGCCGCTCGATCGGTGCTGCGGGGGGGGGGGGGGGGGGAGGGGAGCGATCGGGCGGCCGGGGCTGCGGGGGGCGGCCGATCGGGTGGCCGGGGCTGCGGGGGGGCGGCCGATCGGGCGGCCGGGGCTGCGGGGGGGGGGGTGGGGGGGGCGGGAATCGGGCGGCCGGGGCTGCGGGGAGGCGATCGGGCGGCCGGGGCTGCGGGCGGCTGGCTGGAGCATATACTTCACCTGGTCCCCGCTCCGGCTTGCTGAAGACATCGGGAACCGCCGGAGCCGGGATCAGGTGAAGTATCAGCTCCGGCGGCCGGGGGGTTAATGGGGAGGGCTGCAGACAAACTCGCACCAGGGATGTACATCCCTGCTGCGTGTTTGTCTGCCATTAAAAGCATAGGGCCGGGATCTGCACCGGGATCTGGAGACTCGCTGCAGACCCGCCAAGTGGGTTTGTAACCTAAAGGGGTAATTCAGCGCTACAAAAACATGGCCACTTTCTTCCACAGACAGCACCACTCTTGGCTCCAGGTCAGGTGTGGTTTGCAATTAAGCTCCATTCACATCAATGGAACTAAGAAAGGCTGCATTCCCACGTTCCATGTTCCTTCGCAGAACACGGAAGTGGAATGCCTGTAACGGACGAACTATACAGATATGCGCTGCGCTGTAATTACAGAGCCTCGCGGCGCTATCATTACAGAGCGGCGCATATCTGTACAGTTCCCCCGCTCCCAGCATCTTATCCCAGGTGATGCCCAGGCAGGGGGAGAGTCCGTTACAGGCATTCCACGTCCGTGTGAAACACGGAATGTGTGAATGCAGCCTTACAAAACCTGCTCCCAAACTGGAGACAAGAGTGGTGCTGTCTCTGGAGGAAAGTGGCCATGTTTTTGTAGCACTGGATAATCCCTTTAATGGTGCGTTCACACCTACAGGATCTGCAGTTGATTTCTGCAGCAGATTTCATTTAAATAACTGAACACAGCATCAAATCTGCTGCAGATCTGCTGCAGATCCTGTAGGTGTGAACGCACCCTAACAGTACCAGTCTGAACCCTAAGCAAGGACATTTGTCACCAACTTCAATAGTCTGTTAAAAAAAAGATTCATTCCCTAGTTTCTTTCAAAGAGTTGTTTGATTCCAGGCTTTCCGTATTCTGTTCCATGGTGCTCCCAGAACTGCAGCACTTATGAAAAAGAAGACCAGAATCATTCCTTTAGCCAAGGTCAGATGCTGTGGTTCCCCTGGAAAGAAGACATGAAATTGATGAACAATCATTTTAAATGCACAACGCAAATTCTTTTAGTAGAGGAAGGGGGACATAGTGAACTGATCTGGAAGGCCGAACATGACAGTACTACTGTACAGAGCCTTATTGTGTAGAAGAGTTGCCAAGAAATATAAAATATTTTAAATGGGTACTACGAAGAAAAAACATTTTAAGATCAACTGGTGCCAGAAAGTTACACAAATTTGTAAATTACTTCTAGGAAAAAAAAAATCTGAAGCCTTCCAGTATGCAGTATCAGCTGCTGTATGTCCTACAGGAAGTGGTTTATTCTTTCCAGTCTGACACAGTGCTCTCTGCTGCCACCTCTGTCCATGCCAGGAACTGTCCAGAGCAGGAGAGGTTTTCTATGGGGATTTGCTACTGATCTGGACAGTTCCCTGACATGGACAGAGGTGACAGCAGAGAGCACTATGTCACATTGGAAAAAATACCCCACGTCCTGCAAGACATACAGCTGCTAATAAGTACTGTAAGACTTAAGATTTTCAAATAGAAGTGATTGGTTTCTTAAAGTTGAAGTATTTCTTTAAAGTGTACCTGTCACACATTGTATTTTTGCCCGTCAGCCCGGGTGCGGGCCAATGGCATACTCTCTAGCCCATTTGCAATCCAAAATGGTACACGCCAGGGCTGTCCCTTGTCTCCCATGCTTTACATCCTCACGATGGAACACCTGGCAGTAGCCCTTCGGCAAAATCCTGCGATTAAGGGGGCGATATTTGGGCAGGACCACCACAACTTGGCTCTCTATGCAGATGATCTCCTTTTGTACATATCTTCCCCTGTCACTTCTCTCCCCTCTATTCTCCAGGAATTCCAACGGTTTGGCGACCTTAGTAATTTCAAGGTTAATCTGTCCAAAATCGAGGGTCTCAACATCTCAATCCCACCAGACGTATTTAGCGTGGTCAAGGCCTCTTTTCCTTTTCGGTGGCAGGAGGATTCTATCGTCTATCTCGGTGATAGAATCCCTTCTGCTCTTAGCTCTCTCTTTGCTTTGAACTATACCCCCATGCTGAACAAGGTCCTCTCGGAGATGTCCTCGTACTTCTTGAAACCGGCTTCCTGGTTTGGGCGAATGGCTATTGTGAAAATGGACATTCTTCCCAAACTATTGTACATTTTCCAGACTGTTCCCATGTTAGTGCCAGTGGCCTTCTATAGGCCTCTGCGTCGAGCTGTCTCAAAATTTGTGTGGGGCAAGAGCAGGCCACGGATTAAATATGCAGTTCTCACGCAGTCCAGATTTCTAGGTGGCATAGGCCTGCCTGATTTGCGCTTCTACCATGAAGCGGCGGTTCTGCGTGGAGTCCTGGACTGGGTGCACTATAAAGGCCTGAAGCGATGGGTTGACGTGATGTTTTCTCTGTGCCCGATTAGCCCCTCCGTCCTTCCCTGGATACCCCCCGGGGACCGTTCCGTTCTTTCAAGCCTTCCCTTTCTAGTGTCACATACGCTCTGTGTCTGGGATAGATGGGTCGCTAAACGGGGGTTGTACGCTGTCCCTGGGCCACTTTCCCCAATACTTCAAAACCCGAAATTCCAGCCCGGATGGCAGGCACACGCATTTCTGCTATGGGATCGGTTCACGTGTCCTAGAGTGCGGGATTGCATGACGGGTGGAACTGTTTCCTCCTTGGCTTCCCTTCAAGCCCAGTATACAAGGGGTCGGCTATCCTGGCTGGAATATGGTCAGTTGGTCTCTTTCATCCGGGCCATCTTCCCTCGGGTCACCTTTACGCCTGCGCTCACTGATTTTGAAAACCTGGCTGTCTCTAATTCTGCTGTCCCCCATTGCATTTCGGTTATCTATCAGATCCTGATCAGTGCTGCCAATCCTGACAGAGCCCCCTTCTTTGCTAAATGGGAAGCCGACCTTGCTACCTCGTTTGATGCTCAGTCTGTCCAGAAAATGTGCGAATTGACTCATGGTATCTCTATGTCTGCTAAGGCTAAGGAAAAGAATTACAAAATCATTTCTCGGTGGTATTACTGCCCGGTCACTTTGCATAAAATGTTCCCTGAGACATCTGATCGCTGCTGGCGATGTCTGATGGAAGCAGGTGACATGTTACATATCTGGTGGACCTGCCCGGGAATCCGTGATTTTTAGGACAAGGTCTTAGGGATATACAATGCATATTCTGGACAGACTGTTGTCAACTCACCCCAATTGGCCTTACTGTCTAAACTTCCTGGTTCCCTCTCTAAGACCAAGAAGGGAATCCTACGGCATTTTCTGACCGCCGCCCGCATGGTTATCCCCCGACATTGGAAATCTCCCCTTGTGCCCACCATTGCGGAGTGAATTGTCGAACTCAGGGATCTTGGCAGAATGGAGGAATTGGTGGCTGAGGCCCATGACAGATCGGACAAATTCGCGAAAGTGTGGTTTCCTTGGCACCTGTACATGGACTCTGAGGAGTTTCTTGCTCTTATGCGATAGCCCATGGCCTGCGGAGGCTCTGAGTTTATAGGCTGCTAACCTGATCCGGCTGTGGTGTCCATCCCCCCCATCCCATGCTCTTTTCTTCTCCCTTTCTGCTTTTCCCTTATTTCTTGTCTTCCTTTTCTGATGTTCTCTACCCTTTTTCTTTGTGTTTGCATTCATACTGTTGCTGTTTTTATGCTGTTTCCTTATGGTGTCCCTGGGCACCCTGCCACGATATTATGACTGTTAGTTGTTTCTACAAATTTCTTTCATTATAATAGAAAATCTGACACCGTGCGACTTGCAGGTCGCAGTTTGTTGTTTGATTAATGGACTTGTATCTGTTACCTTTGCATGGTTGTCAATAAAATCAGATTACACATAAAGTGTACCTGTCACTTTAAAAAAAAAACATTTTCTGCACAGTGGCATTCTGCAGGACAAGGCCTCAACTCCTTTCTCTATACATCAATTGTGATGCCAGGACTGTGATTGATGAGATATTGTGTGATACATCGGGGCCTACATGCTGACTTACATGCTAAAGCTTTGGCTGTTCAGGGATGATGGGAGTGGTAGTGAAGGTTCCCTACCCCTGACCTAGATTAAAGATTTAAAGTGTTACGGTCGTTTCACAAAAACTTTTGACATGTCATAGAGACACGTCAAAAGTTTTGATCGGTCCAGGAATTAGTATTCAGACTGGTACTAAACGGGATTTAGAGCCAGGAGAAGATCGCGCCAAGTGCAATCCTCTCCCGGCTCTGTATCATGTGATCAGTTGGACTTATAATGGAGCTCTATAAAGCCAGTCTGATAAGTCCAACTGATGATGTGACACAGAGTCGGCTCTATCTCCCGATCGGTATGAGTCTGAACACTCAGACCCGGACCGATCAAAACTTTTGACATGTCTCTATGATGTCTCTATCATATGTCAAAAGTTTTGAGAAACCACAGTGACCCGTTAAGCGGTCTATAGTGATTTTTTGTAGATATTTTACAGCGCCTCTTACCTGTGTAATATTTTGTCAGTGGATAAGCGAGCTGCTGCCAGCAGACATCATTCTTCTCACAGTCATATTCTGTATTTTCCATTTGAAATCTAGATGTATAAGGAAGCCGATCAGAACAAGTGGTGCTGGGTGCAACGCTGGCCCTTACGCTGTGCGAACTCTTAGGGTATGTGCCCACTCGCGGCCGCACGCATCTCCAGCGGTCCTATTCACTAGATTCTATGGTCAGGCAACAGGTTCATAGAATGGAATCTATGGCATGGACGGAGATGTGCGCGTACGCAAGCGTGGGCGAACTGTGGAATCCGTCCGGGTTCCGTAGTGTGTCCATACAATTAGTCAGGCGGTCATACATTTAAATGCAGCGCTGTGCTGTGCTCCTTTGGCTCCTGACTCTGACAATCACTCTTGTGGCTGTAGGCAGCATTACACCTCTGCCCACAAGAGGCCAATACTACCCCCCAGTCGCTGTGGCGTACGAGAGACGTCACTTGTGCACACGCAGCACCAGAACACTGAAGGAGAAGCCGGAGGAGGCACCACTGCAGTCTTTTTTTTTTTTGCTCCATTTTTACAACCAAGAAACACTAATGGTTTTCTAAATCCTACAAAAAGGCTTCGGGATCAGCATTTCCCAATTGTTAAAATGGCTACGGAAATGTGATAGGGACATAACAAGTGATTTTAATGACCCTAGTTTTAGATTTACATTACCTTGTAATGCTGGTGGGCACCTGGGCCGGTACTCTGGTAAACTGCACTGAGGCCGTGAGTGGCAGGGACAGGTTACAGGCAGACACACAATCTACATTAACCGTTGAGAAGCTGAAAAATGAAAAATATATATTTGACATTCCAACATTATGTCAAATTGACCAGTTTCTTAGTCCCTTAAACCCATTTGTTTGTAAAGTTAGAGCCCCAAGAATTATTCATCAATAATAAACCTTACTTATTAATGCATTAAAAATAATTTAGAGATACTCCGATGAAAATCTTTTTTTCTTTTTAAATCAACTGGTTTCAGAAAGTTATATAGATTTTTAATTTACTTATATTAAAATATCTCAAGTCTTCCAATACTTATCAGCTGCTGCATGCCTTGCAGGAAGTGGTGTTTTCTTTCCAGTCTGACGCAGTGCTCTCTGCTGCCACCTCTGTCCATGTCAGGAACTGTCCAGAGTAGGAGAGGTTTTTACTACTGTTCTGAGCAGTTTCTGACATAGAAAGAGGTGGCAGCAGAGAGCAATGTGTCAGACTGGAAAGAATACACCACTTCCTGCCGGATATACTGCATCTGATAAGTACTGGGAGACTTGAGTTTTTCAAATAGAAGTAAATTACAAATCTATCTAACTTTCTGACACCAGTTAATAGGTAGAAGCTTTTCCACTATGATATAAAAAAAGTGAATGACAAGAGGTAAAGAACTAGCAGAGATAGCACCAACAATCTCTCAAGGACACTGACCTAACTTTAGCTGCTAGAATCACTTCCTGGGGAATGCCCTCGACAGCGCCCGTCACGGCCGTCAGGATCTGGACGTTGATGTTGGATGGCACCTTTAAACACATGACATTTGCAGTGTTGCAGTTCTCCGTGCAAGTTGTATTAGGTTCTTCATCTATCAAAAATCATAGTAAACAGGTTATCTGATTTTATGTTCATAACACACAACCATTGCATAAGGAAAGGTAATGCAACTTCCTCTTCTTTTCTAATTTACACTTCCTCAATCATTATTGGCACTAAATGAGAACATTATTATTAACAAGAAGAGGCTATAAACCTGTAGAAGACTAATACGGAAAGTTTCCTACAATTCTGATCGGTCTGGTCTCATCCTCCGTGAACTAAACAGGAACCCAGGAAGATACAATATAGCCAGTGAGAGATTACAATATACAATATAGCTAGTGAGAGATTACAATATACAATATAGCCAGTGAGAGATTACAATATACAATATAGCCAGTGAGAGATTACAATATACAATATAGCCAGTGAGAGATTACAATATACAATATAGCTAGTGAGAGATTACAATATACAATATAGCCAGTGAGAGGTTACAATATACAATATAGCCAGTGAGAGATTACAATATACAATATAGCCAGTGAGAGATTACAATATACAATATAGCTAGTGAGAGGTTACAATATACAATATAGCTAGTGAGAGATTACAATATAGCTAGTGAGAGATTACAATATACAATATAGCTAGTGAGAGGTTACAAAATACAATATAGCTAGTGAGAGATTACAAGATACAGTGAGAGATTAGGAGCTGCATCCAGCAGCTGCACAGTGCAGTAGCGGATAAAATGCAGGATGGCATCTCTGAGGTGTAGCTGGTTACCTTCGCAAATATTCCCTTATTTTGTACTAAAAATGAAAATGCTGCTAGTTCCTCCTCTGAGGTTTTTCTACACTGACATTTACTAGACTGCAACAGAAAAGTTGCTATAGACTTTAAAGGGGTATTTGACTCAAACATGATTTTTGAAGAATAATCCTCCCAGCATTACAAAGCAGCTACAAAAAGTTGCAGATAAAGCCTGCCAGGGACTTGTTTACATCAGCCGTCTAAGAAGGGAAGGGGAGAAGGAGAGAAAAGCTCACACACAGATTTTTTTGTTTTCAGCAAAAAGCAGCAGCTGAGAACTGGGGGAAGGGGACAATAGATAATAGAGTAGAGTATACAATGAATTGTTAGTCTCACCATGGGCAGCAACGTATCAAAAGATATGTTTGAGTGGCTTCCACTTTCTTGCATTAAAAGAAATACTGGTTTCTCGCATTGTGGCCTTATTCCAATGCTACGGCGCAGTTTGGGTCCCCACGTCACGTTTCTAGCAACCCCTCTTCTTTCTACAGGGCTATTGAAGGCCAGAGGTCAGGGTCTCCAGAGCATCTATGAGAGCGCTCTTATAGAAATACATTGAAGAGTCTAACTTCCGGCTTCCAGCAAAGCAAAGAGTTCAGGTGGGCGCCAGTGGGAATTGAACAATCCTGTAGCGCTGGAATGAAGCTGTGCCTTTGGAAACCGATCATCAATGATAAGTATATGTGCCAGTCTGGGTTTTTTTGAGCAGGAACAAGCTGGATCCTTTATTCCCAGAATGCATAGGGATAATGTTAGCCCTGAGAAAAACATATCTATGCTATAGGGTCCGGCCCCTTGAGGTCACCCCACCATGGTAGGATTGTACACATTATCTAATCAAAAGGCATGCTAAGAACCTAATTGTACATTTTAAAAATGCTAAAATATATGCATAGTATAAAGATTTTCAAAACGGGGAGACCAGTGTCATGTTGGATTTATTTAGAGGTGCACACCTGTGCTTAGACGCTGAAGTCATCGCCAGCTAGGAGACATGCAGTTGTAAATTATGATAAATGTGTTGGTTGCATGCACAGACCATGGACCCCTTGGCGAGCCTGCTGCAGATCTGGGAATAAGTTGTACATTTTGGCGCAAATGTGTTGTTTGTACACAAATTAGTGACTTTGTGCCGAGTCTGTGCCAGGCAGAGCGTGGATAAATCGCTGTGACAGTTCATGACTTACATATTATTGATACCCATTCGCTTGGGTCGCTGACATTTGAGTTTCCTCTCATGGATATGTGACTGACAGGAAACAGTGAATTCTGAAGCCAGACCAGTGCATTTTCCCTGTAATAAAGTGACAGATACAACATTAATATGAGAACAAACTACTTTTCTTTTTGGATACAACAGCATTAATAATATTAGAGGTTGAGGCACGAGTAGCTCTTGTGGTTAAAGGGGAAGTCCGGCCATCTGAAAAATGTTACAGCCGGCAGGGGGAACGCAACAATCATTACTTACCTCTCCCCCCCTGCCCGCGAAGCACTGGTTCACAGGCTCCGGGACCCCCGCGAGAAAGTGTTTACCCCTCCAAGTTCTGATGATGTCATGACTGAAGGACAGCCTGCTTAGCCAATCAGTGACTGCAGTGGAGTCCTGCCCCAGTAACTTGACTGGCTGAGCGGCAGTCCATCAACTGGATTGTGACATCGGCAAAGCAGGAGACCCTGAAGTGGCAATCCAGCGCAAATACAGAACAGGGAGAGGCGAGTTGTGATAGTTTGTCATGTTCCCCCTGCCCCTGCTGGCTGTAACATTTTGCCAATGGCCGGACTTAGATCCACAGGTGCAAAGACTAGAAGACCTGTGCCCTGATCGCAGGATGTGCTCCCCTGCTTTAATGTATAAGCACATGTGGGCACGAAAAGGCGGACCTATTACATATTTTTTGTTGTACATTTATTTTTGATGTATATCATTATGTATGTATGTATTAAATACCTGATATTTGGATATTAGAATTTAATGTTATTTATACTAAATAGGTGCATATTGTCGTTTTTTATTTGTTAAAACTTTTTTGTTCTTTTATTGATTTTGTGTTGGTGAAAAAAATGGGAAAATAATAAAAGAATTAAAAAAAAAAAATGTATACACAGATGGTCTTGGCTATTTATATAAATAAAGTAAATATAACAATTTAGGATTAGGACTCACCTTAGCTGTGTGCAGTTCTCATTGACCACTTTCAGGAGACACCCTGAAAATGAGTTTTCTCCAAACAGAACAGGTGTCTGAGTGACGCTAGAGCATGAGCTATCCAAAACTGAAAGAGATCATATAAAAGACTATTCTCAATGACAGTCATTAAGGGTCCAGAAAGATTATCTGACAGATTATCTGCCAAAGATTTGAAGCCAAAGCCAGAAACAGACTATAAAGAGATCAGGTCATAAAGGAAAGCCTGAGATTTTTCCTCTTTTCCAATCCATTCCTGGCTTTGGCTTCAAATCTTTGTCAGATAATCTTTCTGTGTAAGTGGAGATTTAAAAATACTAATAAGTGAGTAAAGTAAAACCACCTGCCTAACATTGTGTAGGACCTGCACAGTTCAAAAAGGTGTTAGCATCAGATCCTTTAACTAACCCCTGCCCACTTAAGCCACCAACTGCCAGGCTACAGCATTACAAGCCCATACTCCCGCCTGCTTCTCCAGCTCCCTGACTTCCCGCTCAGCCAATCAGTGTGCTGTCCCACTGTGGCCACTGATTGGCTAAGCGGGAGGCGGAGAAGAAGGCAGGAGTGTGGGCTTGTAATGTATTAGCCTGAAAGCTGGTGGGTTCAGTGGGCAGGGGCTTTCATTCCGCTGTGAGAATGTAGTGCTATAGGCAATGACACTACACAGTATCCCAGAAAAATTTTGCTGCAGAACTCGCTGCGCAAAATCCTCTTCAATACAGTTTTCCCAGCAGAAGATAGCTCACAGCATCTGACTGCCTCCATCAGCATCCTGGTGCCAGCTCTTCCCTTGCTACACACTCTGTCACCTTGTGCTGTGAGTCAACAATAACCTTTCCAGCCATATTACAGCTGATTGGAGTGTATATAATGTATACTGAATAGCTTCTTAAGTTATGCTCCAAAACATTTAGCTTAGCAAAGTATATGGCTTGCCATCTGTATCACATATATGCTAAATAAAAACATCATACCTGGTTTCCACACATTAAATGCGATCTTGGTAAAGGGGGCACTCCCATTAGCAGCTATTACAGCTTTTCCAGCTTGGTAGCCTGCACATAAAATTGTTCATAAATCATTAAAATTCTAATAATTCTATATTTCAAATATGATTTTTTTTAACCCCCTTTCGATTCCATAACAAGCATAAGCGGGTGAGCTTTTACACAGACTGCTCTACCTGTACGACATAGCGATGGACTCTGAACGTCATGGTCGATAGTAACTATGCGTCTAAGTGGGTTTTTTAGCCGAAGCGTCTCACCAATCGGCACTCCAGTACTCTCACTGTACGGCTAAAGTGTGATGAATGGTTGTCATGGCAGCCAGGGCCTATTAAAGGGCTATGTCTGCCATCTTTACACACCTTCTACCAGCATAATACACTGCACACTCATCGCGGCAGATTATATCAGCAATCCGAAATGCCCGAAATGCAAAGTAAAAAAATATTTTTTTTCTTTCTAAAATTTGGTATTAATTAATGCCTACTCTAAGGATAGGCCAACAATGTTCTAAAATTTAAGGAATGGTTTCACGAAACAAAGAAGGTATAAATGAGATGTGTACCGCATACATATATGAAAAGGAGAACAAACATGCTGTTTTTAGTAAAGAAGTTTACATCCCTGTACCATTTTTTTCTCTATGTATGCTTCACTTATTTTAGTTTAGTTTATTAACTTTATTTTATACCTGGATTCCCAGAGAGGGCTTCTGTCGTAGTGTTGCTGGTGAGGAATGTAACTGTGAATTTTTGAGAAAGTTTAGCTGTGGAAAGAATACAATAAAGTAACTTATCTGCAAAAGACTAAATGCAATAACCCATACATACAAGCAAACCTTCACTTTCACAGCCCATTCTGAGAGACAAAAGCCCAGCTTTGATTGGTTGTTATGTGTCTGAGACACATGTGTCCAGGCTAAAAAGTATATAAAATAATATAATGTATAAAGTATATAAAATTAAAATGATCATGAACGTCATACTTCTGGAAACAAAGCCAATAATATAACTGGTAGTAGACTAAAAGAATCAAATGTGCCTGCCCTATGATAGCCACTTGGCATTTTCATCCCCAAAAACGACTATAAAGATTGGAGGAATCGTGAAATGACCATAAGAATTAAAGGGGTATTCCACTCAAACAAACTTTTGATATGTTGCTGCCCATTGTGAGACTAACAATTTCTTCCATACTTGTTATTATCTATTCAGTCTCCTTTCCCCAGTTCTGTGCTGCTGATTTCTGCTGAAGACACAAAATCTGTTTCCCCCTCCTCCTCCCTCCCTTCTGAGAAGGCTGATGTAAACAAGTCTATGACTGGCTGTATCTGCAACATTATAGCTTCTTTGTAATGCTGGGAGGATTAATCACAATGGGGGAGATTTATGAAAGGGTGTAAATATAGACCTGGTATAAACTGCCCACAGCAGCCAATCAAAGCTCCTCTTATATTTTACCAGAGCTGAAAGCTGAGGTGTGATTGGTTGCTGTGGGCAGTTTACACCAGGTCTATATTTACACTCTTTCATAAATCTCCCCCAATGAGTTCCTCAGCAACTAAACCTCAGAATAACCCTCCCAGCACTTTAAAGAAGCTACAATGTTGCAGATAAAGCCTGCCAGGGACTTGTTTACATCAGTTGTCCCAGAAGAGAGGGGGGGAGGAGGCGGAGAGAAAAGCTCACACATAGACATTTTGGCGAACATTTACGAAGCGTCCACTCAAGGCGTACGCCAGGGAGAAGGTGCAGATTCTCCCCTTCTCCCTGGCGTACGCCCCGCTCCCCCGATAGGCGGGCTGGGGAAGCTTGGGGGGAGAAACAAGGTGGGAAGAAGGCGTAGCCTCCTCCCGCACCTCATTTATCATGATTTACGCCTACTTGCAGGCATAAATCATGATCCAAATCTAGATTTAGTACACCGGGCACAGGTTTGGGCGCCCAGCTGGCCTTATTCACTAAGAGGTGTGTGCCTCTAAGTGAATCCTGCCAGGGGAAAGGGGACGGGGCCTAATTTAAGACTGATGTGCTTGTACTCTGGTCTTCATATATCCCCCCCCCCTTTGTGTCTTTAGAATAAAGCAGCAGCTCAGAACTGAGGGAAGGAGACTGTATAGATAACAAGTATGGAAGGAATTGTCTCACCGTGGGCAGCAACATATCAAAAGTTATGTTTGAGTGGAATACCCCTTTAATGGGTTAATTTAGTGAACATTACACTCACAGTCATAAAAAAACTACATTACCCTCATGAGTAAGAGTGATATTAGCCGTCTCAATGGTGACCTGTATTTCCTTTATTTTATTAGCTTCCCAAACAATTATGTAGTTCGCTGACACATTCACATCACACTGCAGAGCTTGTGCTAGGGCAGGACCTACAGAGAAAACCAGTGTCACAAAACAGCATGGCAATCCTATAAAATACTATTGTACCTATAGTTATACCTTTAGGCTGGGTTCACACTATGTATATTTCAGTCAGTATTGTGGTCCTCATATTGCAACCAAAACCAGGAGTGGATTAAAAACACAGAAAGGCTTTGTTCACACAATGTTGAAATTGAGTGGATGGCCACCATTTAATGGCAAATATTTGCTGTTATTTTAGAACAACGGCTGTTATATTGAAATAATGGCCGTTATTTACTGTTATATGGCGGCCATCCACTCAGTTTCACCATTGTGTGGACAGATCCTTTCTGTGTTTTTAATCCACTCCTGGTTTTGGTTGCAATACTGACTGAAATATACTGACTGAAATATACGTAGTGTGAATGCAGCCTAAGGCTATGTTCACACTACGTAAGTTTCTGGCCGTAGTGCGTTCCGTGAATAAGCGGCCGGACACTTACGTAGTTTGCGTACAATGGAAAGTATACGATGTACAGCTGCACAGTTCACACTACGTAAGAACTTACGCCCGGATCGTATGCAGCGCCGTAAAAAATGAACCAGACCATTGTTTGCGGACGAAAATGCCGTAACTTACGCCCGTAGCGTTACATGCGGTCCCGTACGTAGTGGTGATTTCTTCATTTTGCAGCTTTTTGTGCCGATCCAAAAGGTTCTGTGGGGTGTCCGGGCCTAGGCGAAGCTTTCCAAGTAAAAGACCGCTGTCAGATCGCTACGTAGGGCGCTCGGGAAGCGTAAGTAGACTACGGGCGTAAGTTCGCGGTCCGTACGTAGCCGGCCGCAACTTGCGTAAATTCCCGGCCGGAGTTTACCGCGTATATGTCGGGCCGTGAAACATGCGGCCGGACATATACGCAGTGTGAACATAGCCTTAAACAAAGAATGTAACAAAACAAATAAAAAAAAAAAAATACTATTTTACACTTAAGAAAAACTTCATACCTGTAGAAACAATATCCTGTGTGGTGTTTACAAGCGTAATTGTAAGAGGAACTGTCCCTGAAATAGATACAAGACTTGTTTAATACAGTACGTATATAAAAACTACAAGTTGAATAATGAGTATTTAAAGGGGTACTCCAGCAGGGGGAAAAAAATGCAAACCAACTGGTGTTCGACAGGAAGAGGGGGGAAAAAAAAAATAACAAAAAGGATGCATTTTGTCTGATAAGATATATTTAAACGTTTCTTATGTTCAATTGTACTATTGGTCTATGCAAAGGCTGATGAAATGACAGTGCCTATATAGTAACTTACCTCCGCTGCCATCCTTCACCTTCATGTTATCCAACTGAAATGTCAAAGCATCTGAGCATGTGGTTACATCCGTGACACACGTAGCACTAAAATCCTGAAGATAAGCCACTGGTGCATATCTCACGCATGTCCCAAGAGCGGATTGCTGGAAAACAAAAGAATAAATCTGTCACTTATCCACAACATTTTAAAATTTAAATCTTTAGACAATTTTGATGGATAGCTCAGCCGAGTAGCACTAATGACCTGTAACTACAGCTCAGCTCCTGTTAACTTGAATGAAAGCTGCAATTACAGGTCACCACCGCTACACAGTGTACACAGACAAACATATTTAAAGGGGTTGTTCACTAAAAAAAAAAAAATCTTTTAAAAGGCTTCCAGTCCTTATCAGCTGCTGTATGTCCTGCAGGAAGTGTTGATTTCTATCCAGTCTGACACATTGCTCTTTGCTGCCACCTCCGTCCATGTCAGGAACTGTCCAGAGAAGCAGCAAATCCCCACAGAAAACCTCTCCTGCTCTGAACAGTTCCTGACATGGACAGAGGTGGCAGCAGAGAGCACTGTGTTAGACTGGAAAGAATACGCCACTTCCTGCAGGACATACAGCAGCTGATAAGTACTTGAAGACGGCAGATTTTTAAACAGAAGTAAATTACAAATCTATATAACTTTCTGATGCCAGTTAATTTAAAAGAAAACATTTTTTGTTAAAAGGGGTAATCCTGCATTAAAAAAACATGGCCACTTTCTTCCAGAGACAGCATCACTCTGGTCTCCAGTTCAGGTGTGGTTTGCAATTAAGCTCCATTCACTTCAGTGGAACTGAGTTGCACAACCAGCACCCAAACTGGAAAGAGTTCGAAGAAAGTGGCCATGTTTTTCTAAGGCTGGATAACCCCTTTAACATTTGAGTGCCTTCACGTATACAACAATCCGTAGTCCAGAGAAAAGCAGTACCTGTGGAATTGTGAAATATTCATTGAATCCGCTCAGATCTCTTAATATTGCATCTCCTTGTTTATAACCATTGAGGGCATTTTGGTAAATAGACTGGAAGCTCACATTAAAAGATGACGTCTGAGAGGGTGTCCTGTGCCAAGTCAGGAAAGGAAACAAATCATTAGTCAGAAATAATACAATCGGCTAGACAAGGTTTCCCTGCCAGTGAAAAGGCTTTGTTCACTTTTAGTTCAATATATATAACCTGTTGTAGTGATCAGATTCTGAAGGCCGTATTACAGGCAGACTCTATGCAAAGATGGCATAGCACTGATCAGTGTATGCAATCTAATGATTGCATATACAAGTCCACTAAGGGGACTTATAAAGTGTAAAAAAATGTTTTTATAAATAAAATAAAAAAAAAAAACCTCCCCAATAAAAGTTTAAATCCCCCCCTTTTCCCATTATACAAATAAAAAAATAAAATACGTAAAAAAAAAAAAAAAAAAGCATATTTGGTATTGTAGCGTGCAGAACTGTCTGGTTTATTTAAAAAATATATTATAGATTCGGGGAGAAGAACAAACTCTAATTGTCCCAGGTGTGGAGAGTTGGACGCACTTATTCTACTTAAGTTTTGGAGCTGTAGGGAATTGGTATTGCTATTGGTAAAACCATATTGGGAGGGTTTACTTAGCTTAAAGGAGAAGTCTGGTGAAAATTTTTATTAAAGTATTGTATTGACCCCCAAGTGTTATACAAATCACCAATATACACTTATTAAGGGGAAATGCTTTTTTTCCCTGCACTTACTCCTGCATCAAGGCTTCACTTCCTGGATAACATGGTGAGGTCACTTCCTGGATAACATGGTGATGTCACTTCCTGGATAAGATGGTGATGTCACTTCCTGGATAACATGGTGAGGTCACTTCCTGGATAACATGATGAGGTCACTTCCTGGATAACATGGTGACGTCACTTTCTGGATAAAATGGTGATGTCACTTCCTGGATAACATGGTGATGTCACTTCCTGGATAACACTGGGGGGGCTGTGGCTGCTGGAGAGGATGATGGCAGGGGGATGCTCAGTGTCCCCCCAGTGCCCTATGTCCCTCAGTGTCCCCCTCCCATCATCCTCTCCAGCAGCCACAGCCCGCACAGCTCTGGGAGTCGGGTCATGACATCATCATGGTATCCAGGAAGTGACATCATCATGTTATCCAGGAAGTGAAGCCTTGATGCAGCAGTAAGTGCCGGAAAAAAGCACCCTATAGGCATTTCCCATAATAAGTGTATATTGGTGAATTGTATAACTTTGCCGGACTTCTCCTTTAATAAAGGATGTATTTAACACATCGCTGGGCCGCGTGCCTCAAACAATGTATACTGGGTCTTCTTAGTGAATTGCAATTAGACGACCTTACTGCTCTAAGAATTCAGTATGTCTTATTCCAAGCTAGGAAGACAATAGCCTTAAAATGGACCCACTCAAACCCACTTACCCTAGAGGAGTTCAAAAATAGAATGAATGTGGTGATTAGATTGGAGCAGGGAGTATATATAAAGAGGTAGTGTCCACGCAAATTTGAGGCCATATGGGGGAGATGGCTTGAAACACCAGGATCACCTTTTCCAATTTTGCAGTGAATATGTAGGAATCCGTTTCAGATGTTTCTAAAAGAGGATGTACCATCAGATACATCCTCTTTAATCTGACCCAGGGATAGAACGGCGGCGTCATGGGGAAGCCGATGCCGTGGTCAGTTCTTTGAACCGCGGCCTGGTTCCTGTGTACGGCGCCGTTCTATCAACGGGTACCGGGCCGGGGCTGAAGCACTGGAGGGGGTCCGGCCCACCCCCAGTGGGAGGGAATTCCCTCCCCTCTATGACGCGGCTCCATTGATTCTAATGAAGCCGCATCATAGAGGGGAGGGAATTCCCTCCCACTGGAGCGGGCCGGCCCCCTCCTGTGCTTCAGTTCCGGCCTGGGACCCGTTGATAGAACGGTGCCGTACACGGGAACCAGGCCGCGGTCCAAAAAACGGACAGCGGCACCGGCTTCCCCGTGACAGCTCCGTTCTATCCCTGGGTCAGATTAAAAATTATGTACCTCATGGTACATCCTTTTTAATGCTATATTAAAAATGTACCAACAGGGCCGCCTGGGGCCGATCTCTCAAAAGGTGTGCCGTGTGACTAAACATGACACACATTACTTTAGTATGATCGTTATAATAAGGAACTGTGGACATGTACGGGTTTTTCTGTTGTATAGTTTACTTCTGTGTAGTTATCTTACTGTTTACTTATTTACTGTTTCATATGTACAATGTTTAGTGAACGGCAAAATAGGCATTGATGTAAATCTTACAATCGGTCATTACCTTTCTGTATGCTCATCATATGTTTTATGTCCTGATTGTTTGTATTTAAAAACGAAAAACAAAGTTTTTTTATGACTTTTATAAAAAAAAAAAAAAAAAAAAGCGATCAAGGATTTTCTTTTACACCACTATGGTGCCAATCAAAACAATAGCTCATGGTGCAAAAAATAAGCCCGCAGCCGACCCTGGAGGTGGAAAAGAAGGCGAGGAGGAGAACACTGCTTCATTGTGACCTGAACATTCGTGCATCAATGACCTTTGGCCATGAAGGGGTTAAATATGCATAGGTAGATAACTTACCCTGTATATCCCTGGTAAAAATAGCCCAGAAAGGGGGAATTGTCCATGGAAGACTGGACGCACAGGAATGGAAACCAGTCAGGGGCATGGCTCTTTTCCTGAACACTACAAAGCTGGTCAAAAGGTGGAGCGACATTTCCTCCAAATACACCGGAATAACAGTATCCACTGAACAGCTCCTTCATGCTTGTGCTGCACTCCTGTCAAAAGAAGCAAGGGAATAAGAGAGGCTTGGTGTGAATTACAAATTATTTAGGGAACATAGAACCTCTGGACCATTCAGAAATAACCTATATGACTAGAGATGAGTGACCCTGGAGCATGCTCGAGTTGATCCGAACCCGAACGTTCGGCATTTGATTAGCGGTGGCTGCTGAAGTTGGATAAAGCCCTAAGGCTATGTGGAAATCATGGATATAGTCATTGGCTGTATCCATGTTTTCCAGACAACCTTAGAGCTTTATCCAAGTTCAGCAGCTAATCAAATACCGAACGCTCGGGTTCGGATCGACTCGAACCTGATTCGCTCATCTCTATATATGACTAGAAAGAATAAATATGAGCAGCTAAAATAATACAGCTAAACTTCAAGACTGTTAGGGTGGTATTACACGGAACGATTATCATTCAAAGAATTGTTAAATCATTCGGATTTGAACGATAATCGTTTTGAGTACTAGACAACGACTACACGACCAACGAGAAATCGTTGGTTGTTCAATAGAATTTGGACCCATTTTTATCATTGATTGTTCGCAAAACGTTCGCATGTAATAAGACGTCATTCACAGTTGGCGATGACAGAACGAACACAATAACGATCATAAGTAACTATCACCGTTCCGTGTAATTGGGTGAACGATTTCAGGTCGTTCACCATAGCAGTCGTTTGAGTTCGTTTATCGTTGATCGTCACAAAAAAATCGCTTTGTGTAATAGTACTCTTACGGCCCTATTCCGGACGATTATCGTTAAATCGTTCGAATCTAAACGATAATCGTTTGGGTTGAAATGCAGTTAACGATTAATGACCAAACGAGAAATCGTTAATCGCTTTATAAGACCTGGACCTATTTTTATCATTGCTCGTTCGCAAAACATTTGCAAATCGTTCGCATTGAATAAGACATTGTTCGGTCATTCGCAATAGATACGAACGCAATAGCGAATAAATAGCGAAGAAAAAACAATCGCAATTACGATCATAAGTAACAATTATCGTTCCATGGAAATGAGTGAACGTTTTCAGGTCTTTTACAATAGCGGTTGTTTGAGATCGTAAATCGTTAACGATTATGCAAACGATAATCGTCCGGTGGAATAGGGCCCTTAGACTATAACTACAGGAGACCCCTTTGTTCTCAGAGAGATAAGCCGCAGTCAGAGCAGTTTATCTCCAGCTTAAATGGGTATTCCAAGAAAAATTTACTTGTCCCCTATCCAAGGATTGGAGGACAAGTAAGAGGTCGCAGGCGGTTCAACCTCTGAACCCCCCCCCCAGTGATCTCTGTTTAATAAATGCGTGGCTCTATTCAGTCCTATGGTGTTGTTGGAAAGAGCCAAGCACAGCGCTCTTCCGGCTTACTCTGTACATTCCAGATTTGTAATGTACTTCTACTTAAAATTCTCCATTCTTCCAGTACTTATCAGCTGCTGTATGTCCTGCAGGAATTGGTGTATTCTTTCCAGGCTGACACAGTGCTCTCTGCTGCCACCTCTGTCCATGTCAGGAACTGTAAAGAGCAGGAGAGGTTTTTTTTATGGGGATCTGTTGCTGCTCTGGACAATTCCTGACATGGATAAAGGTGGCGGCAGAAAGCACTGTGTCAGACCGAAAAGAAAACACTACTTCCTGCAGAACATGCAGCAGCGAATAAGTATTGGAAGACTACAGATTTTTAATTAGAAGTAAATTACAAATCTATATAACTTTCTGAAACCAGTTTATTTTAAAAAAAAAAAAAAAAAAAAAGAATTTTCACCAGAGCGCCGCTTTAATACTAAAAATAAATGTAACATAAATATAAGCAGCAGCAGATAAGTTACCTGATCGCAACAGCAGCGAATATCACAGGCCCCAGCAGTAAGGTTACAGGGACAGGGGCCTAGTGGTTGGTAGACTTGGTTCGGTATCACAGTTTTATTATCTGTAAAACAAGCATCTTATGAATTTCTAGTTACAGGTTTCAATCAATCACTCTTTTCTCTTACATCTAAGAGTGTGTAAAAGTAACATCACACTATGCTGTGACATCCTTCACCATACACTGCACATCCAACATATGGGTGTGAACAGTCCCTTACCTGAGACAATCCCCACAAAGGTGGTATTGCTAAAAATCTCGGCATAGATCAGCATGCTGGCAATGGGCAGGTTATTCCCACAGGCGGTGACTTGAAGGGTTTCCACGACGCACCTGTCCTCCTGGCAGCAATTCGTCTCCGTGCCTGAACATAACGTCAGATTCTTAAGGGAAGTCACCGTAACTTTTGACACAACCTGAAAATTTAACACATATGTATTTCCATATGTATTCTTTCCATATGTATTTTATCTCACTTTACGTTTTTTTTTTCTTACATAAAACAATTGCAAAATATTGACAGGCTTTACGCATACAATAATACTACATGCAGCGCTGATCCTTCCTGAGCAACAACCACAACACATGTGAGCATAACCAAACAAGAAAACATATTCCCACCTAGCTCAGTCACTGTCACTAACAATCAGACATGTCAGAAGTTACTGATCACAATGGGTCTCACTGCCAAGACCCGCACTGATCAGAAGACATAGCCATGGAGAGATCGCAGCAGCACAATCAACTCCACGGCTGACCGCTCATTCCGTCAATATTTTCTCTATGCAACTCTATGAGAAAATATTGACGGAATGAATGGCCATCGGGGGAGAGGATAGTGCGGCCGCAATCTCTCCAGGGCTATATCTCAATGTCTTTTGACATATTAGGGTCACTTTACAAAGAAAGATTATCTGACAGATTATCTGTCAAAGATTTGAAGCCAAAGCCAGGAATGGATTATAAATAGATATCAGGTCATAAAGGGAAGCCTGAGATTTCTTTGCTTTGGCTTCAAATCTTTGGCAGATAATCTGTGTAAATTGACCCTTATTTTTACTAACAGTGCCCATTTAAATTCCTATACATTTAATTATATTTCATTTATACTTCTGTTGGATGAACCTGCTGCTCGTTTTGGGTTCAGCCTTCAGTACAATGTGTATAGGGCTCTCCTGAGACTATATCTGAAATTTCTTAAAAGGGGTTATCTGGCATTAGGTTGTTATTTATATTATGTTGCCTTGATAGAGAACATAACAAACATGATATGCTTACCTCTCCAGGCTCCCCCAGTGTCCTGCTGTGTCTTCTCCGATGCCCCCCGCTGACTGCAGCCACCGCTACTTCCGAAACCAAGTCGTCTTCAGGGAGCGGCCATTGCAGAGATAAGTTATTCTCAAAAGTAGCGGAGACTGCAGTCAGTGAGGCATATCGAGGGAGCCCAGAGAGGTAAGTATAACATATTTGTTATGTTCTGTAAAGGGGAACTATTGGCAGGCTAGACAAATCTAACCTGCTGATAAGTCCCTATTGCACAGGAAACGCAGAGGAGTAAGGTGTGTCTCCTACCTTCCTCCTCTGCATCATTCTGGTGCAGTTAGTAGTTTGCTCCATGGTACGGTGAGGCTAATAGGAACACTTCCTGCCCCCATAGCACCAATTCGGCCCACTCCAAAGGGCCGGGCCGGACAGGGGCAGATAGGCACTATGGGGGAGGGCAGTACTCCTATCTGCCCCTGGCCGTCCCGTCGGAGTGGGCCGGATCGGTGCTATGGGGGCAGGCAGTGTTCCGATTATTCTCACAAGACCATGGAGCAAACTCCAAACTGCACCAGAACGACGCTAAGGAGGAAAGTAAGAGACATCCCTTCCTCCCTGTGGTCTCCTGTGCAATAGGGACATATAACCAGGTTAAATTCTTCTAACCTGCTGATAGTTCCCCTTTAGTTGTTCTATATATTTCCCATTAATATTCTAACTTCACTCACCAGTTGTGCCCCAGCATCAAAGGATTCCAGACTGGACAACCAGTTTGTTGTGGTACTTGGTCCATTACAACTAGGCGACGGTACAGAGGCTAGATACAAAAGATAAAAAAGTATGTTAGTAAAACTGAAAAAAGACATATATCCAAGTACAACCAAGGGATGTGGGAGGACATGGCAGAAGAGAAGTTTGTGGAAACTTTACAACTCTGTTTTACCTATTGATCAATGTGACATAAATCCATACGATACAAATGGCATAACACTATATAATACATGCAAACTATTTATTCCCACACTTACCTAAGGAAAAACGGAACTTACCTGCATTAGCAACGACTGCAAGAGATAACTGACTGGAGGAGACATTTGTAACAAGGAAAGCTGTCACTTGGGGTCCATACAAGAAGACTGTGGAAGGATAAAAACCTAAATACAAGAGGACAAAAACCTTGGTTATAATTTCCCTTGAAGTGTCCCTGCCACTAGAGTTGAGCGAACTTGGTTCGAACCTGAGTGTGCGGCATTTGTTTGCGTTGGCTGCTGAAGCTGGGAGCAGCCTTAAGGCTGTCTGGGAAAAAAGGATATGGCCTACAACCTATGTCTATATCCATATTTTCCATGACTTCCTAGGGCTGCATGCAACTTCAGCAACCACCGTTAATCAAATGCCGCACACTCAGGTTTGGACAAAATTGAGCATGATTGAAGTATGCGTGAAGGAGAAGTCTGGCGTAATTATTTTTATTTTTTTTAAAGTATTGTATTTCCCCCCAAACGTTATACAAATCCCCAATATACACTTATTACAGGAAATGCTTATAAAGTGCTTTTTTTCCCTGCACTTACTCCTGCATCAAGGCTTCACTTCCTGGATAAACATGGTGATGTCACTTCCTGGATAAACATGGTGATGTCACTTCCTGGATAAACATGGTGATGTCACTTCCTGGATAAACATGGTGATGTCACTTCCTGGATAAACATGGTGATGTCACTTCCTGGATAAACATGGTGATGTCACTTCCTGGATAAACATGGTGATGTCACTTCCTGGATAAACATGGTGATGTCACTTCCTGGATAAACATGGTGATGTCACTTCCTGGATAAACATGGTGATGTCACTTCCTGGATAACATGGTGATGTCACTTCCTGGACAACATGGTGATGTCACTTCCTGGACAACATGGTGATGTCACTTCCTGGATAAACATGGTGATGTCACGACCCGACTCCCAGAGCTGTGCGGGCTGTGGCTGCTGGAGAGGATGATGGCAGGGGGACACTTGAGGGACACAGGGCACTGGAGGGACACTGAGCATCCCTCTGCCATCATCCTCTCCAGCAGCCACAGCCCGCACAGCTCTGGGAGTCGGGTCGTGACATCACCATGTTTATCCAGGAAGTGACATCACCATGTTTATCCAGGAAGTGACGCCTTGGTGCATTTCCCATAATAAATGTATTTTGTTGATTTGTATAACTTTTGGGGGGGGGGGGGAATAAAATTCTTTAATAAAAATTTTCGACGGAGTTCTCCTTTAACTGTACCTATCACTTTACAAAACTTTTAGTATGTCAAACTAGTCGTGGTCTGGGTGTTCTAAACACACACACATCATTAGAAAGAGTTCTCTGCGGGCATGTCTGAGATAGTCCCAGGCAGAGGAAAAACATGGCCACCTGACACTGCACGCTTCCTATTTGGCTACACAGAGCTCCCGAGGCTTGAGGAAGGTCGGAAGCCTGAACAAAACGTCACCATAGCCTCATACATTATGCATTACTCTAATGCATTACTCTAATATTGGCCTGGATGGATTACGTTGTACCAAAACACTGGAATAAATTCTTCACTTACATATCTTTTTGAGTGCCCTGATTCCTGGTCTGACATATAGTTGGGTTGAGGAATCCTTAATCACTAGACACCAAACTATTATCAAGAGTGCGGTATAGTTTCTTTTATAAATTGGGTGTTCAGAACACGCACACATCAGTAGAAAGAGTTCTCTGTGTACATGACCAAGACGATCCTAGAGACTAAGGGTACTATTACACAGCCCGATAATCGTTTAACAAGGGCAGCATGGACATAGTTACCGATGTCCTTGCAACCCTTGCTTAAACTGCATACATTACCTATCCATGGTCCAGGGCTTCTCCCCGGGTCCTGCGCGCTGCAGCTTTAGAGCAGCCTGTCTCAGCTGACAGGCCGCTCAGCCAATCACAGGACGCGGCGGTCCCAGCCAGTGATTGGATGAGCGGCCTGTCAGCTCAGACAGGCTGCTCTAAAGCTGCAGCGCGCAGGACCCGGGGAGAAGCAGACCGCAAGAGAAACCCTGCAGCCTGGATAGGTAATGTATGCATTTTGCATAATGTCCGCCGCGCACCGCTATTAAACGTAGCGATGCACGGTCGGCGCCCGACAATTATAGGTCCAAACCTATATCAACGATCAGCTGATGATCGTTGTCATCGGCTGATCAATGTGTTTATTACACAGAGCGACAATCGGCCGGATAGGGCCAATTTGGCCGATTATCGTTCCGTTTAATAGTACCCTTAGGTAAAAAGTCCAGATCAAATGAGAAATCTGCACTCAGTACAGCATGCTGGGAGTTGTAGTATAGCAAAGGCTGGGGAGCCAGAGGTTGGGGATCATTGCCATAGACATCTTTTAACTGCCTGGACATGCTGGGAGTTGTGGCTCTCCAGCTATTACAGAACTACAACTCCCAGCATTCCAAGACACTTAAAGGATGTCTATGGCAGTGATCATCAGGCTATGTTCACACAAGGTATTTTTGGCCATTGTTGCCAATTATAACAGCGACCGTTCTCGGATACAAAGAATACACTGTGTTAAAACCTATGCAAACGGCGGACACTGTGTACTGCGCAACGTCCGCTGTTCCCCTACGGCCATGGACATAATTGACTTTGATTATTTACAGCTGGCAGACTGTGAACAGCGGCCGTTAATCACAGTCTGTTCACACAATGTATGATCGCTAACACGGCCGTACATTATATTGAGGTCTATGGTCATTTGAATTGCAGGTGCACCCAAATGTGCCAGAAATCCAAATGAAAGCAAATGATCTTCCTGCGGCCGATACTGTAGTATCGGACGGGTGAGCATGCAAGACAGCGGCCGTTCTCTGACACTGCTAACAACGACTGTGTGAAACAATGGCCGTTGTTAATATATAGTGTGAACGTAGCCTTGACATCCTTTAGAGTCTAGGAATGCTGGGAGTTGTAGTTCTTAAATAGCTTTAAAGCAGGGATGAGGAACCTTCGGCCCTCCAGCTGTTGCAAAACTACATCTCCCAGCATGCCCAGACAGTTAAAGGATGTCTATGGCTCATCTTGTGGCCATAAAGCAGGTAGGGGGGATCTTGGCTCTCCAGCTGCTGCAAAACTACAACTCCCATCATGCCTGGGTGATGAGAGCTAAAGCTTTGGCTGTCCAGGCATGATGGGAGTTGTAGTTTTGCAGCAGCTGGAGAGCCAAGATCCCCCCTACCTGCTTTATAGCCATAGACATCCTTTAACTGTCTGGGCATGCTGGGAGATGTAGTGCTGGGGAGCCACAGGTTGGGATCACAGCTCTATGAGAAGAGGCCTGGCCTCTTTTCTCGGCCCTAGTGTCCACAACGTTTCTGTATCTACTACTCACCGATAACAGACTGTGCCCCCGCCTGACATATTAAACCCACCGCTGCCAGCACTACCAGGCACCGGGCCCCCCGGAGAAGCATGATCACGGCGCCTTTTACGTCTCAATCCCGCGAACCCAAGTTGCTAAGGCGCCATATTAGCCAGCGTTGCGTTCCACGGTAACCAAGCGCAAGACGGACCAATCAAAACGAGCCGGTAGATCACATGGTCTTCACTAGCCAATAGGGTGTTTGGATGACAACGAAAGGGAAGAGTCACTCTACTAAGAGGGGGTGGTTGTTTTTTTTCTTCTTTCTCCCCCTACTGCTTGGAGTAGTTTGGGATGTTCCGTAGTTATTGCGGCTTTGTTATGGATACGTGCACACTGATGCGGTTTATTACTTGCTCAGTTTGTTAGTTTACCCTTACACTGGTGGTTAATGATATCAAATTGTAGAGAAAATACTAAGTGCATAGAATTTAGATGAAAAAAAACTATTACTGAATCTGTCATTAGATAGGTGATGTATTCTGGAGCAGGGGGTGAACAGACCACCAGGACCCCCCCAATCACTAGGACTGGGGTCCCTGGGTCTACAGATAGATAAACAATGCAGGGATGAGTGTGAATCCATAATACAGAGGCATCAGTATAACGGCCCTATTCCACAGGATGATTATCGTTCAGATAATCGTTAAATCGTTCGGAACTAAGTGTTAATCGTTCGGTTGAATAGCAGTTAACGATTAAACGCCGAACGAGAAATTGTTGATCGCTTAATAAGACCTGGACCTATTTTTATCGTTGCCCGTTCGCAAATCGTTCGCATTGAATAAGACGTTGTTCGCAGTAGCGATGACAAGACGACCGCAGAAACGATCATAAGTAACGCTCATCGTTCCGTGTAAATGGGTGAACGGTTTCAGGTCGTTCGAAATAGCGGTCGTTTGAGATTGTTGATCGTTAACGATTATGCGAACGATAATCGTCCCGTAAGACTACGAAATGTTCACACAACGGCATTTTCTATGGCCGTCAAAAAGACAGACGCCAGTTTTACAAATGAGGGACGTAGGCGATGGCGGACGCTAAATCCCGTTGCGTGAACATAGCCCAGGCACGCACTTCTCGGTTGAGCTGCATGGAGATCATCTATCAGATATTCTTCATAAAAAAAAATTGATGGATGGCCGCCATTTAATGGCAAATAACGGTCGTTGTTTTAAAATAACAGTAATTGTTTGCCATTAAATGGCGGCCATCCACTCAGCAGTGTGTGAACATAGTCTTTCTGGGGGAGGTTTATCAAACATGGTGTATAGCAACCAATCAGATTCAACTTTTATTTTCCCAAGAGTTGGGCCACCACCGACAGAGATAATCTGGCCCAGGGGCATAACAAACTGAGAGGAATAGCAGGCCTAGGACACAGACACTTTAGGCCCCGCCTCTTTGACACTCTGGATTCTGGATTAAAAGAGTGTTTTTATAAAAAGGACAGCACCAGTAGATTTGTGGACCCAGCACTGGACATAAATCACTGACAGCTACTGAACGGTATCAGTGGTTTGAGGGAGCCTGGGGGGTGGGGGGTGGCTACAGATTTGCTTTGATGCATGGGGATTGAGCAGAGGTTAATATTAAAGGGGTTATCCAGTAAAAATATTTTTTATTTCATATCAACTGGTTTTAGAAAGTTTTATAGATTTGTTATTTACTTCTATATACAAATATCAAGTCTTCCAGTACTTATCAGCTGCTGTATGTCCTGTAGGAAGTGGTGTATTCTTTCCAGTCTGACACAGTGCTCTCTGCTGCCACAACTGTCCATGTCAGGAACTGTCCAGAGCAGGAGAGGTTTTCTATGGGGGATTTGCTGCTGCTCTGGACAGTTCCTGACATGGACAGAGGTGGCAGCAGAGAGCACTGTGTCAGACTGGAGAGAATACACCACTTCCTGCAGCACATACAGCAGCTGATAAGTACTGAAAGACTGAAGATTTTTAAATTGAAGTAAATTACAAATCTGTATAACTTTCTGTTTCGAAAGAAAAAGATTTTCACTGGAGTACCCCTTTAATGTTCATCATACTTTTATCAATATTTCTCACATGCCGGATTAGTCACAAAAAGTGTTTGTTTTCTAAGGCTATGTTCACACCACGTCTTTTTAGGTACAATAACGGACGTCATTATCAAACAACGGACACTTTTTTGTAAAAAAAAACAAAATACAATGTGTGAACATAGCCTCATACTAAGATAAGCCAACCTTTATACAGTACCTACCGCAGCCAGCAGTCACACGTACAGCGCACTAGTACAGCTGTAAACAAGTCTGCTGGGAGCCGGAGTTCAGTGAAGGACACATTGTTCCGGGCGTTCTTCAGTCCGTTCTCTTTGTGATGAGATTTTCCCATAAAGTCCCTTTCAGACACACAATTCTCGCTTATAAATAAACTATTGTCAAAGCACAAGAACCTCATTGTCCGTATCAAAGGAACATTATCTCCTTATCCGAGCTCATCAATTATTATCACTCCGCTTTTTATTAGGTGAAATGAGATCCAGCCCTGACTTCTCGCACCGCACCATTATAGTCAGTAGGTCTGGATAATAAGCAGCATTCATCATTCATCATTCATCATTCATCATTCGGGGTATGTTCCTTCCAATACGCTATAGTCCAGATTTATCAACCAAACTGAAACCAAAATTGTCTGGTTTTGTGTATAGAAGCACAATCACAGCTCAGCTTTCATATCTTAAAGGGGTTTTCTAATTTATTATTGCTTGTCCCCTATTCACAGGATAGAGATCACGGAGGTTTCATCCTTTGGGAATGAAACCAAGGGTCGGTGCGTGACCCGCAGCTTCAATCATTCTCTATAGAGCCGCTGGAGAGAGACACAGAGCATTCAAAGTAAAGTGCCCCCAGTAGTATATAGACTCCGGGGGGGATTTATGAAGACCGGCGTACAAGTACACCAGTCTTATATTAAGCCCCGCCCCCTTCCCCCCGGCAGGATTCACTAAGAGGCGCACACCTGTTAGCAGGCGTAAATCATGATATATGTGGTGCCTCGTCACCCCCCCCCCCTTCAAGCTCCCCTAGCCGGCCCATCGGGCGAGCGGGGCACGGGAGGCGTACACCAGGGAGAAGGGGCGAATCTGCTTCATAATGTGCTGCACCCAGTAGTATATAGACCCCTTGTGTGCTGCCCCAATGTAGTATATAGAACCCTAGTGTGCTGCCCCCAGTAGTATATAGACCCCTTGTGTGCTGCCCCCAGTAGTATAGACCCCTTGTGTGCTGCCCCAATGTAGTATATAGAACCCTAGTGTGCTGCCCCCAGTAGTGTAGACCCCTAGTGTGCTGCCCCCAGTAGTATATAGACCCCTTGTGTGCTGTCCCCAGTAGTATAGACCCCTTGTGTGCTGCCCCAATGTAGTATATAGAACCCTAGTGTGCTGCCCCCAGTAGTATATAGACCTCTAGTGTGCTGCCCCCAGTAGTATATAGACCCCTAGTGTGCTGCCCCCAGTAGTATATAGACCCCTTGTGTGCTGCCCCCAGTAGTATAGACCCCTTGTGTGCTGCCCCAATGTAGTATATAGAACCCTAGTGTGCTGCCCCCAGTAGTATAGACCCCTAGCGTGCTGCCCCCAGTAGTATATAGACCCCTTGTGTGCTGCCCCAATGTAGTATATAGAACCCTAGTGTGCTGCCCCCAGTAGTATATAGACCTCTAGTGTGCTGCCCCCAGTAGTATATAGACCCCTAGTGTGCTGCCCCCAGTAGTATATAGACCCCTTGTGTGCTGCCCCCAGTAGTATAGACCCCTTGTGTTCTGCCCCCAGTAGTTTATAGACCCCTTGTCTCCTGCCCCTAGTAGTATATCGACCCCTTTTCTGCTGCCCCAATGTAGTATATAGACCCCTAGTGTGCTGCCCCCAGTAGTATATAGTGTAGTGTCCCATCACAGGTGTGCCACTAAGTGCTACACACCTGGATAAAGTATAATGGTGCGTTTACACAGGCAGATTTATCTGACAGATTTTTTAAGCCAAAGCCAGGAACAGACCATAAACAGGGAACAGGTCATAAAGGAAAGACTGAGATTTCGCCATTCCTGACTTTGGCTTCCAAAATCTGTCAAGTAAATCTCTCCGTGTAATCGCACCATAACTCTCAGGTTCACACAAAAGGGGATGAAGGAGATTGTATTATGTGTTTTTTCCCACAAGGTGTCACTGTTGTACTTATTGCATGTACTGCACTCTGCACAGCTGAAGGTCTCATGGGTTTGTCACATGTTATGTTTCCTCTTGTTACAGGTGCAGGCTTATTTCCTTCATTTTCCTCCTATCCTGCCTCTTCTTTCCTCACCACACACTAGCTAAGGTAACACTATAAAAAGGAGCTAGTTCCTGGTAGGAGGGTCTTCCTTTTTCAGTACAGGTGGAGAGAGACGGACACAGAGGGGGAGATGTATCAAACATGCTGTAAAGTGAAACTGGCTCAGTTGGCCCTAGCAACCAATCAGATTCCACCTTTCATTTTCCAAAGAGTCTGTGAAGAATGAAAGATGGAATCTGATTGGTTGCTAGGGGCAACTGAGCCAGTTTCACTTTACAGCATGTTTGATAAATCTCCCCCAGAGTGCACAGTCCGTGCTGCTTACTACTAGCATGCAGCGCCAGATCTTTAGGAGCGAGTTACGTTCTCTGAGGAAAACATTGTCCATGCCAGGTATACCTTCTGCTACATACAGGGTAGTCACCTGGAGTTAGGTGCTGGCCCCATTAGGACAAAGAGTGTGTATGCCGACGTATCCTACTTTAATGCACGACTGTTCTGGAAAGTCTTAATAAGTCTACTCACCCCCCCCTCCCCCAACAGTCACACATAGCTAAGGTTGTCCCTGCCCCCTGCAATCTCATATCTGTCCCGTATCCTGTCCATTGGGGGCAAGCAAGAATAAATCAGAAAACCCCTTTGACCTATGAGCTGCGACTGGTTGCCATGGGCAAAACCAGATAATTTTGGTTCCAGGCGGATTGATAGATCTGGGCTATCTATATGTAACCACTCATTTACGGAAGCATTAATATGTTCTAGAAAGACGCGATTCCTGGGAACTATTTCATTCATTAGACATTTAGTATTTTCTTATTTTGTAATAAATTGTAATAGGAAATTAGACCAACAAGATGCTGGTTGCACATAATAGTAGTTTTTTTTTTTTTTTCAGGGCACCTTAGAAACCTTAAAACCAGACTTTTGGCATTGAAAGGGGTTATCCCATCATAACATCCTGTCCCCTCTCCACAGGATAAGGGATAAATGACTGACCTTGAGAACAGGACCTGAGATCTGTAATTTACTTTTATTTAAAATGCTCAAGTCTTCCAGTACTTATCAGCTGGAAAAAAAATCTTTCAGCACTTATCAGCTGCTGTATGTCCTACAGGAGAATTCTTTCCAGTCTTACACAGTGCTCTCTGCTGCCACTTATGTCCATGTCAGGAACTGTCCAGAGCAGCAGAGGTTTTCTATGGGGATTTACTGCTGCTGTGGACAGTTCCTGACATGGACAGAGGTGGCAGCAGAGAGCACTGTGTCAGACTGGAGAGAATACACCACTTCCTGCAGGACATACAGCAGCTGATAAGTGCTGAAAGATTTTTTAATAGAAGTAATTTAAAGTAAAAGATTATTTTTTTTTCCAGAGAACCCCTTTAATTCTGCAGACTGAAATGCCAATTTGACTTCCATGAAAAAGGGGAAATGTATTTGCCACCCTGGAGGTATATCGTATGCGTCAGTGAGCAATGTCTCAATGTGTCACACTTGTACTTAAGTGGCAGCAGTGTAACTATATAAAGGATGAGAGGGATATCTCCCCCGTCCAGATCACTGATTCGTGAAAGGAATAGGTATATAGAGCGCACTGGTTCATTCATTAACCAGCCATCAGTCTCTACCAGCAGAGTAAAGTAAAGTATAGAGCCGACTGATGAATATTTAGTACAAGAAGGATCATGTTTAAGGTCTGATGCCAGGGCGGCTGTGAAAGCATCTGATGCCAGGCATAGACAACAGGAATGTGATGAAGTGTCTGCAGGCCCTGCCGCCACCACACACACAGTAATCAGATCCCCGCTTCACTGCACTTAGGTGATTGCTTTACCTCCCAAAGGTTTGGCCACCAGGAATGACTAAATCTCCCAAGACTTTCCCAGGAGGTGATGTCAAATTGACCAAAGCAGATAGAATTTCCTCCCATCCCTCCCATAAGCAGAAACCTTGACGGCTATGTCCACAAACACATGAAGGAGTGCAGCTCCTGCAGTCCGCTCTCTGCACTCTGAACCCAGGTTATGGATCTGAGAATGGACTCGAACTCCGGAGCATCACTGGCTTTTCTGTATAAAAATGATCCGTTTTATTCGCTTTGCTTGTCGGATTTGATGACCGCTCGACAATATGTGACCAACCAATTCCTAAAGGAGCAGAGGAGCCTGACAGAGGTGAGTGATGGGGGTGCTGACTCTGATGGCGGATGTGGGGGTGTAGACGGTTCACGCTAAGAGCCCTATTCCACAGGACGATTATTTGCATAATCGTTAACGATAAACAATTCAAACGGCCGCTATTGCGAAAGACCTGAAATTGTTCACTCATTTACATGGAACGATAGTCGTTACTTATGATGGTTCTTGCGGTCGTCTTGTTGTCGCTATTGCGTTCGTCACTACTGCGAACGACCTATCGACGTCTTATTCAATGCGAACGATTTGAGAACGAGCAACGATAAAAATAGGTCCAGGTCTTATTAAATGATCAACGATTTCTCGTTCAGTCGTTAATCGTTAACTGCTATTCAACCGAACGATTATCATTTAGATTCGAACGATTTAACGATAACCTAAGGGTCCTCCATTTAAACAGAAAGATTATCTGCCATAGATTTGAAGCCAAAGCCAGGAACAGACTATAAACAGAGATCAGGTCATAAAAGAAAGCCTGAGATTTCTCCTCTTTTCAAATCCATTCCTGGCTTTGGCTTCAAATCTTTGGTAGATAATCTTTCTGTGTAAATGGACCCACCTATTCAACACCAAGTTATGGTAAACTCTCTCTTTTTCTTCTCTCTCTCGTTTCTCGGCCAAGATGCGGAAAGTTACCGAATGTACATGTTACCACATATGTTACCATACATGTTTTGTTATGAAGCTTTATTGGATCTTTTCTCCTGTTATCACAACGATAAGATGTAAAATGAGCGATGCAACTTTACAATGGTTATTAAAGGGGTTATCCAGCGAAAATCTTTTTCTTTTAAATTAACAGAAAGTTATATAGATTTGTAATTTTACTTCTATTTAAAAAAAAATTCCAGTCTTCCAGTACTTATCAGCGGCTGTATGCCCTGCAGGATTGGGTGTATTCTTTCCAGGCTGACACAGTGCTCTATGCTGCCATCTCTGTCCATGTCAGGAACTGTCATGGACAGAGGTGGCAGCAGAGAGCACTGTGTCAGACTGGAGAGAATACATCACTTTTTGCAGGACATCCAGCAGCTGATAAGTACTGCAAGATTTGTTATTTTTAAATAGAAGTAAATTACAAATCTATATAACTTTCTGAAACTGACGGTTTGAAAATAAAAAAAAAGATTTTCACTGGAGTACCCCTTTAAGTATTATGTCTCAGCTTGACTAAAAATATTTAAAGAAAAACACTTATGGTGAACTAATGTGGTACCATCATTCTCTAATATACTTTCATTCTCTACTCCAAAAGTTATCAAAAAGGTTATCAATCCATGTGAAAGAGTGAATCCATAAACACTATGGGGGACATTTACTTTTGAGTCTAAAACATGTGATTTTTCAATGGAGTATGTTGTTTTTTTGTTATTTTTTTTTGTTATTTACCGAGCCAAATAGGACTAATTCAACAAACTGTTCATAAATTTGTTAATAAAATATTCTCAGAATATTCACAAACAAATTGTGCAGACATAGTCACCTGGTAATGACCATACATAAGCCTGCACCAGTTGATATGACTTTTTAAAAAAGTCGCAAATTATAAATTTGGGTGCAAATCCCAGATTAGGCAAATTTGGGGGTGAATACTGAAACCAGGCAGATTAAAAAAAAAAAAAAGTGGCATGTAAAAAATATTCGCCTGTTGGATTAGAATTTATGTGAATTCATTAATTAGAACTTGGTGAAGGGGGAGATTTATCAAGTGAAACAGGCCCAGTTGCCCCTAGCAACCAATCAGATTCCACCTTTCATTCCTCACAGACTCTTTGAAAAATGAAAGGTGGAATCTGATTGGTTGCTAGGGGCAACTGAGCCAGTTTCACTTTTCACCATGTGTGATAAATCTCCCCCTAAACCTTTAACTATGGATTCTTTGTTGCTGCGGGTAGTCCATGCAGTCCTGCCAAACCTATGCAGCATCAATATATTGTCGATAACTGTTATTGTGCAGCATCTATTTTCAGCCGTCAGGCAACAAAGCCAGTTTCATGTACCGCAGGGGTCTTCCTGTTTACTTATTGTCATGTAGTAAGTGTCTTTACACCTCTAATAATGTTACAACAAGGTGCTATATACACAATACATTGGACGGGGGTCTCTATGTAAGAAGCCTGTGAGGAACCTGTGCTCTCTGGATGTCTAAAACCAGCCAACAATTGGCCCATTCTCTTTTCTAATGCTGCATTTGCACGGAACGATTATCGGTCGAATTTTCGCAATAACGATCGCATTTGAGCGATAATCATTCTGTGTAAACGCAGCAAACGATCAAGCGCCGAGTGAGAAATTGTTCATTTTGATCTTTCAACATGTTCTCAAATCGTCTTTCGTTGTTCGCTAATAATTCGCAGATCGCTTCGTGTCAACAGTCTTTCAAAGATTCACCCTATGTGAAAGATGGGCTTAAGCGATCTTAAAAACGATCGCAATAACAATTTTTCTAATGATTTATTTGTCTAAGCGCTGATCGTTATAAAAACCAAATTGTTGCTTCAAAATCGTTAAACGATCGATAAGGCGAATTATCGCTCCGTGTAAACGAAGCATGCGCTGCAGAAATTGCCATTGTGAAAAAAAAACAACAACAGTTCCCATAGATTGGGTGAGGTAGAAATTAAATTGGATAATGGTGAATGATCGACTTCATTGTATTCTAATGGTACTTTTACACGGAGCGATAATTCGCCCGATCGCACGATTAACGATTTAGAATGAACAATGTTTTTTTCATAACGATCAGCGTTTACACGGAACGATACATCGTACGGAAAAATCGTTTTGCGATCGCTTAAGCCTATCGTTGAAAGAATGTTTACGCGGAACGATCTGCGAATTTTTTGCGACGATTTGAGAAGTTGTTGAAAGATCAAAATGAACGATTTCTCGCTCGTCGCTTGATCGTTTGCTGCGTTTACACGTACGATTATCGTTTGAATTCGACCGTTATCGTGCAAATTCAAACGATAAATCGTTCCGTGTAAAAACACCATAAGTGATAAAGAAGGAAGGTGTGGCAGCACCTGGATATTATATTTGACGCCATTTACTTAGCGGTGGAAGAGTATCTGGTCTGGGGGAGGGATGAAAAAACTTTATATTTTTTTAAAAATATATTTAATTGGCCACTTTAAATTTTTTTAACATGTCATCAGACATTTCACAAGTTATTGATCACAGTGGGTCTCATTGCCAGGACGAGCTCTGATCAGAAGATATAACCGAGATAGATTGTGGCAGCACAGTCCTCTACCCGGCCGGCCACTCATTCTGTCAATATTCTTTCATAGACTAAAGGCCCTATTCCACGGAACAATTATCGGCCGTTACGGCCGATAATTGTCCCGTGGAATAGAAGGCAATGATCAGCCGACGATCGTTGTGTCGTTTGTCTTCCAAACATGTTGAAAGACAAACGACTGATATAGCAGCGATATGCTGCCATCGCTCCATGTAATGGACCGCCACTATCCTCTATGGGCTGCCCGGACGATCAAGCAATCACCCGGGCAGCCCCTCTGCAGCTCCCCGCGGTCCCTCCCGCACTCACCCGCTCGCTGCTGCCGCGTGTAGTAGCGGCAACAGCGAGCAGGGAACGAGGAGCAAACGAGCGCTGACAGCGCTCATTTGTTCCTCTCGTCGGCCGTGGAATAGGGGCTTTAGGGTCCATTTTCACAGGAAGATTATCTGCCAAAGATCTGAAGCCAAAACCAGGAATGGATTTGAAAAGAGGAGAAATCTCAGTCTTTCCTTTATGACCTGATCTCTGTTTATAGTCTGTTTTTGGCTTTGGCTTCAAATCTTTGGCAGATAATCTGTCAGATAATCTTTCTGTGTAAATGGACCCTGAGGGTGGGTTCATACTGAGGAATTCTCGCGGATAATGTCCGCCAAATTCCGATGTCTGTCCGCGCGCCTTTCCACCGGAGCTGGCCATCGCGCGTTGCAATTTCACATTGGCCTGTGTGAGCTGTGGATTGCATATTGTTCAGGCCATGTTCACATATTGTATTTTAGACCAAAACAGCCGTTGTTGGCGATTAAAACAACGTCCGTTCTTGCCTTAAAATAATTCACTGCATTGAACTCTCTGAGAAGACCATCCGTTGTTCCCACACAGTATTGAATAGCTGCCGTTGTTAAGTGCGACCCCACAAATAATTGACATGTCAGTTATTTTCGCCCACTAGAATGTGAACAACGGCCGTTGTTCTACTCTGTTTACGCAATGTATGGCCACTGTAACAGCTGTACATTTTAAAGAGTCTAATGGTTAATTGGATTGCAGGCACACCCAAATATGTCAGCAATCCAAATAAAATAAAGTGACGTTCCTACGGCCGATATGGCAGTACCAGCTGCAGGAACATGTAAAAAAGTGTCCCTTCTTTTTACATAGTGTGAACATAGCCTCAAATTGATAACCCATGGGACATATCCTAGCGACATGGTCATTGAGAAAATGTGTTTGCATGTTTTCCAGTCACTGAGGAGGATAGATCACTGCCAGCTGAGCAGAATGGCGCAACTAAACGAAGAGAAGAAACAGTTTACACTGCTGATGAAGAGGAGGTTGGCCCCGAGAGCTAGAAGTCTCTCCACTCCAGAGGGAGGCAGAGGAAGCAGAACTAGTCTGTCTACAATGAACTTTTCTAATCTCTCATCCATCACATCCTGCACTCAAAGCCTGGAGACTATATCCACCGCATCCGGATACAGAAGAGACCAATCAGGATCCAGATCAGCTTGTATTCCTGATCGGTACAATGGCAGGAGTCACATTAAAGTAAGTAATACCACAAAATATGGATAAATCATTCAAATCTGTTTTGTATGGAGGCTATGGACAGGGAAGCCCTGTAGTGGAGTGTTTCCCCAGCCAGGCATCATGTAACCACAGCACTGTAATGACAGAGCCACGCAGCTGTCTCACTATAGAGCCACTGAGATTTAAAGGGGTTATCCATCGCTACAAAAACATGGCCACTTTCCCTCTACTGTTGTCTCCAGTTTGGATGGGGTTTTGAAACTCAGTTCCATTGAAGTAAATGGAGCTTAATTGCAAACTGCACCTGAACTGGAGACAACAGTAGGGGGGAAAGTGTCCATGTTTTTGTAGCGCTGGATAACCCCTTTAAAGGGGTACTCCAGCGAAAATCTTTTTCTTTCAAATCAACCGGTGTCAGAAAGTTATATAGATTTGTAATTTACGTCAAATTAAAAATCTTCAGTCTTCCAGTACTTATCAGCTGCTGTGTGTGCTGCAGGAAGTGGTGTATTCTTTCCAGTCTGACACAGTGCTCTCTGCTGTCACCTCTGTCCATGTCAGGAACTGTCCAGAGCAGCAGCAAATCCCTATAGAAAACCTCTCCTGCTCTGGACATTTCCTGACATGGACACAGGTGGTAGCAGAGAGCACTGTGTCAGACTGGAGAGAATACTCCACTTCCTGCAGGACATACAGTGGCTTATAAGTACTGAAACACTTGAGATTTCTAAATAGAAGTAAACCTATAAACAGTAGCAAAAAATTAAATAAAAAGAAGCAAATCTAGATAACTTTCTGAAACCAATTGATTTGAAATAAAGAGATTTTGCGCAGGAGTACCCCTTTAAAATCTCTGCGGCTCTGTCATTACAGTGTTGTGGAGATTCAAACAGTTTCCCTGCTCCCAGTATGATATTGATACATGATGCTGGGCGGGGAAACACCCCACTACAGGGCTGGCCCGTCCATAGCATCCATACAATACAGGGCCTGAAAATAAGCCCTAACTAGAGATGAGCGAACCTGGAGCATGCTGGAGTCGATCCAAACCCGAACGTTCGGCATTTGATTAGCGGTGGCTGCTGAAGTTGGATAAAGCCCTAAGGCTATGTAGAAAACATGGATATAGTCATTGGCTGTATCCATGTTTTCCAGACAACCTTAGAGCTTTATCCAAGTTCAGCAGCCCCAGCTAATCAAATACCGAACGTTCGGGTTCGGATCGACTCGAACCCGATTCACTCATCTCTAGCCCTAACAGATTTTATCTGACCTTTTGGAAAAAAACAAAACAAAAAAAAACATAATAATTGGTCACAAATCTCCCTATGTAATAGAGGATGTGCAGCCAATGAATGAGAGCAGCAAAGGGCCACACAAACAATAGAGCAATCGCTCACATCGCCCTGTTCACGATTTTCCAGCATTGTAATTACAAGTTTGATGGTCGTTTAGAAAGTGCATCGGCCTGTGTATTAGGGTCCTAAGGATCTGAACGACTTTAACAACGAAAAAATTGTCACAGCTATAGTATTGAGCGAACTTGCCGAAAAATTGGGTGTCGCAACGTTCGTCCAAATCCAAACACTTGGCATTTGACTTCCGGTGCCTGGAGAAGTTGGATACAGCCCTAGGGAGTCCTGGAAAGATGTTTTCTTGGCAGTCTTAGGACGGCATCCAACTTCTGCAGACGGTGGGAGTCAAATGCCAAGTGCTTGGGTTTGGACAAGCAAGTTCGATCAATACTACACAGCCAGATGACCAAGTGGTGGCATCTAGCCATAACCAGTGTGGAGGTGACCAGGAAACCCTCCATGTTTTTTTATATATTACACACATTTTATGTACACGCGAATACCCACACAAACATACTTTTCCCCATCATTTCTTTAATACTCTCTTTCAGGACTCGCAGCATTTTTTCGGCACTCTGCTACCAGTTACAAGGGATCAGCATGGAAAGACGCCTAAACTAACACGAAGCGAGAGATGTTTCTCTGCCCTCCATTCAGAAAACATCGGCAAAACTATTTCCCGGACAACTTACAGGATTAAATAAGAGACTGAGGAAAATACAGTAATACGTTCTGTCTCGCAGAGGGCAAAGACAACAATACACAGAAAGAGAACGCTGTCATATAATACACTGATATAATGCTCTCATTGTGTCTCATACTGATAAGCGTTAACTACCTACTAAGAACTCTAAGCACACCCGTACCTATACTATTTCACTGAATTGGTCTTGGCATTCTGGCTAATCCACAAAATATCTTGTCCCAATAGCAGGATGGGAAATAACCCGCTCATCCCTCTCCCCGTTACATGCATTCCACGTCCGTGTTGCGTGCACAACACGGAACGTGTGAATGCGACCTCACTCGGGTAAAATGATGGATGTGAGCAGAAAACCTGATGGACCCCAGTAACGTCAGCGAGGTCTGTCAGTTTCCACCTGCCAGTGCTAAACAATAACTGTGACAGAGGCTTTAAATGTAGGTAAAATACATACTGAATCATCCCCCTTCCTGGAGACTAACAATTTCCTCTATACATGTCATAATCTATTCTGTTTCCTTCCCTCAGTTCTGAGCTGCTGCTTTCTGCTGAAGAGACAAAAAACAGTATGGGAGCTGTTTAATCCGTCTCCGCTATCAACTCCCTCTTCCCCTCTGTCACGGCTCCCTCGTTGGCTGTTTCTTCTCTCTGTAATGCAGGGAAGGTTTATTACAGTAAGCATACAAGTAAAATTTACCTCAGATAACCCTCCTGGCTTCACACAGTGTATAAACAGCCTGTAAACAATGTTGTTTACATCAGCTTTCTTAGAAGGGAGGGGGAGACTGAGAGAAAGCTCACACGCAGTTTTTTGTGTCTTCAGCAGAAAGCAGCAACTCAGAACTGGGGAAAGGAGACTAAATAGATTATAACAAGTATGGAAGGAATGGTTAGTCTCCAGGAGGGGAGGATTCAAAATATGTGACAGGTAAGCTTTAAGGCAGGGGTAGGGAACCTCAGCTCTCCATCTGTTGCAAAACTACAACTTCTATCATGCCTGGCATGATGGGAGTTGTAGTTTTGAAACTGCTGGAGAGCCAAGATTCCTTACCCCTTCTTTAAGGTCTTGACAACACTATCACACTAGACAGGGTTAGTCTGCATTCTGTATCCATGGAAACAGATCTACCTTGACGCTGTAGACTCAAAAAAAGGATATCTTTTAATATCTATATGATAAACCTTGCAGTTTCTTTCTCATTAAGTAAATGTGTCCGTATCTACATAAAAACACTTCATAAACTGTCCACATTTTAATTATTATTAATTTTTTTTTTTTTTTTTTTACAAAATTGTGCATATATAAATAACGGAAACAAATAAAAAAATTCCACAATGAGCAAATGTTCTTCTGGGTATATAACAAAGCATTGTGAATGATTTATAAACTCTGGTAATAATCAATGAATTAGTCTCCATGACTGTAATAAGCATCGGCTGAATATGAACACTTCCTGCGGCAGCTGCTCCTTTGTCGCCATGTCGCTCTCTTTGTGACAAGTGAATTATGGCCGTCTTGTTGTTTGACACTTTGTCATTAAAATATGATATACCGTTAAATATTAAAGAAGGTCCGAGAAGGTCGTCTAAGGCTTGTTGTTGTAATTCACGTAGCAACCTCCTCCTAAAACAAAGGTTTTAATTTCTTCTTCTTTGCCTTCATAACTGGCGGCAATGAGATCTTAAAGGCGGTCCTGTAAGGGAAGACAGGAGTAGTAGTATCAGTCTTATTTTATATGTATATAAATAATATTTCTGGGCAATGAGATTATGGTCTCATGGAATTTTTTTTTTAACAGTGAATGTTCCTTTAAATTGGATCGTCGGTCAATAAGTAATACAGTATAAGTCTATGTTCACACACACAGTATTTTTGCTCAGTATTTTGCAACCAAAACCAGAAGTGGTTTTCCCACACTGTTGAAATTGAGTAGATTTGCTATTTTGCAAAAATACTGTGTGTGAACATAGCTAAACATGGAAATTTGAGACCATAAGACTGAGTGAAAGTCAAATTGGTATTGATGCCAAAAGTTATACAAATCCCCAATATAGACTTATTACGGGAAATTGTCATAAAGTGCTTTTTTCCCTGCACTTACTACTGCATCAATGCTTCACTTCCTGGATAACATGGTGATGTCACTTTCTGGATAACATGGTGATGTCACTTCCTAGATAACATGGTGATGTCACTTCCTGGATAACATGGCGATGTCACTTCCTGGATAACATGGCGATGTCACTTCGTGGATAACATGGTGATGTCACTTCCTGGATAACATGGTGATGTGATGTCACGACCCGACTCCCAGAGCTGTGCGGGCTGTGGCTGCTGGAGAGGATGATAGCAGAGGGGTGGTCAGTGTCCCCCCAGTGCCCTGTGTCCCTCAGTGTCCCTCTGCCATCATCCTCTCCAGCAGCCACAGCCCGCATAGCTCTGGGAGTCGGGTCGTGACATCACCATTTTATCCAGGAAGTGACATCACCATGTTATCCAGGAAGTGACATCGCTATGTTATCCAGGAAGTGACATCGCCATGTTATCTAGGAAGTGACATCACCATGTTATCCAGGAAGTGACATCGCCATGTTATCCAGGAAGTGACATCGCTATGTTATCCAGGAAGTGACATCGCCATGTTATCCAGGAAGTGACATCACCATGTTATCCAGGAAGTGACATCACCATGTTATCCAGGAAGTGACATCACCATGTTATCCAGGAAGTGACATCACCATGTTATCCAGGAAGTGACATCACCATGTTATCCAGGAAGTGACATCGCCATGTTATCTAGGAAGTGACATCACCATGTTATCCAGGAAGTGACATCGCCATGTTATCCAGGAAGTGACATCACCATGTTATCCAGGAAGTGACATCACCATGTTATCCAGGAAGTGACATCACCATGTTATCCAGGAAGTGAAGCCTTGATGCAGTAGTTAAAAGGGCATTTAAAAGGGCAATGTGTCATCAGGAAATTACATTGTTTAAATAAGGTTTTTATGTTACATATAATATTTTAAAGAATTTTTGGTAGTTTTCGCAAATGTTAGAGTTTTCTATCTATATTATAAAATAATCCTGATATCTTGCAGTTTTCATTCTCACCTCTGGGGCTAAAACTAAGCTGAGACTTCCTGTTGTGTCTGTGGTGATGAGGAGACTGCTGTAAAGTGATCTGTACAGCATTGCAGCGTCATGTGACACCACTAGATACAGATAGAGGAGACAATAGCAGCTCCCTGTGGAATGACCTCTTCAAAGGACACAGAGTACGCTCAACATCTCAAGGGCACAGAGTTTGAATATTGTCGCCTATGTCCATGAGTCTCGCTGTAAAGCCTGTCACTAAATGCTGTTAAGACCAGCCCAGGCAATATGGCCACCCCCATAACAATGTACAAAAAATGAAATGGAAAAAGAATTAAAAGAAAAACAGAACAAATTAGAATAAAAGAACAAGTTTTAGTATCAGTAAAAGAAAATTTAGTTGACACATTCCCTTTAAGCAAGTGCCCCATGCTCGACAGAGTGGCGTGTGCCACACCAGTTTCTTTGTAATTTCATTCCTTGAAGGGATGTTTAAACAAAATATACTCTCTCTCTCTCTCTCTCTATATATATATATAATTATATATATATATATATATATATATATATATATATTAAACTTATAATCCCTAACACTGCAGTATCATGTGTACATGCATTCAGTCCCGCTGTGTCTCAATGAATTATGGGTAAATGTAGAGGACAGCAGGTTAGAAGTATCTATACTGCTGATATGTTCCTATAGAGCAGGGGTCTTCAACTGGCGGACCGCGGTCCAAACCTGGACCACGGAGGCCAGCTGTCCGGACCCCTGGTCAGACCTCCTAACCACCCCGGGACGGACCGGATCCGGGGCGGTTAGGAGGTCCCGCTCCGCAATGCCTCCCGCGGCAGTGTCAGCCCGGCCCCCAGCTGATACGCGCTCTCTGGGGACGTCCCAGGGATTCTACAGCAGAGCGCGCACCAAAGACCTCAGTGTGCGTCGCCGTCCTGTACTTCCGGGAAGTATACACTGAGGTCACTGGTGCGCGCTCTGCTGGGGAATCCCCAGAGAGCGCGTATCAGCCGGGGGCCGGGCCGACAGGAGAAAAGAAGAAGACAGCCGCAGCGGCGAACGAGGTGCTAGATGAGTTGTGGTTTGTTAGTTTTTTTTTGTCTGGGGGCCATCTATAAGGAGAGCACACAGGGGGGGGGGGCTATATACTATTGTAGGGAGCTCACAGGAGGCTATATACTACAAGGGGAGAGCACAGGGGGGCTATATATTACAGGGGGAGAGCACAGGGGGGCTATATATTACAGGGGGAGAGCACAGGGGGGCTATATATTACTGGGGGAGAGCACAGAGGGGCTATATATTACTGGTGGGAGCTCACAGGGGGGCTATATACTATAGGGGGAGAGCACAGGGGGGCTATATACTACTGGGGGAGCACATAGGGGGGCTATATACTACAGGGGGTGAGCGCACAGGGGGGCTATATACTACTGGGGGAGCAACAGGGGGCTATATACTACTGGGAGAGAGCGCACATGGGGGCTATACACTACTGGGGGAGAGCGCACAGGGGGCTATATACTACTGGGGGAGAAACAGGGGGGCTATATAATACCAGGGCAGTCACCTCTTTGTACCTAATATCAAAGGGCTGGTGAAAGAGAAAATATGCCAGTTTTCCCGCTAATAAGCATTAATTCCGTATGTAAATAGTTGTTAAAAGTAACAAAACACGGATCCTCACTAAAAGTTGTTGAGTACTCCTGCTATAGAGCATGGGGCGCTAAGGATGAAGTTTCTTACCTTGATTGATCAGGAACTATGTAATATAACCCATATGCTAATGAGGCAGTTTGTTGCACTGGAGGGGGGACTACCACCCTCCAATCCACCCCTGGCCGGCCCCTTCTAATGAATATTCATCCAGTGTTCTGCAGTGATGAGTGGGTGGTCAAAGTGACAGCACAGCGGTGCCCCAATAGTCATTACAAGGGTGGTGATGCCACCCCCAGTGCACCAAACCGCCTCATTAGCATATTAATTGAACTACAAAGTTCCTGAAAACGGCACCAAGGATCGAGGTAAGAAACTTACCTTCATCCTCAGCGCCCTGTGTGCTATAGGAACATATCGGAGACTTCAAAAACGGCAATGTGTGAAATCAGCAATGTCAAGCTCGGTTGCTCCTGAATGGCACCCATTATGATAACTATTTTGGCCACCTCCATTTAACAGAGTTTAAAGGGTTTTGATGGCCAATTCACAAAAGTGATATATATGAGACGCCAATTATAATACTTACTCGCAGGTTGTGCAGATGGGACTGAAATTACAGAATACTAAAAAAAAAATAAAAAAGAAAGACAAAGAAAATACTGTAAATAAAATAAAGATTGGACAAGTAAGTTAAAGAGGTGTCCGGGAAAAATTAACTTGTCCACTATCCACAGGATAGGGGAAAAGTAAGAGATTACGGGGGGGTCTGACCTCTGTACACCCTGCCTGTTGATAAGGGTAAAGTTCATTTTTCCCAGACAACCTCTTTAAGTATCTGTTACAATATAGGTCAGTAGGATACTTATATCTGTATCTGGGTATAAAGACAAGTTACTATTGGGCGGCATGTAGATTCTTATAGTTCAATCAGACAGTGGAGCGATTGCCTACGGAAACCAGATTCTTGTATAACAATGTCGGTAAGAAAACAGAAGAACTGCAACTGTTTATGATTAGAGATGAGCGAACCTGGAGCATGCTGGAGTCCATCCGAACCTGAACTTTCGGCATTTGATTAGCGGTGGCTGCTGAAGTTGGATAAAGCACTAAGGCTATGTGGAAAACATGGATATAGTCATTGGCTGTATCCATGTTTTCCAGACAACCTTAGAGCTTTATCCAACTTCAGCAGCCACCGCTAATCAAATGCCGATCGTTCGGGTTCGGATGGACTCGCGCATACTCCAGGTTCGCTCATCTCTATTTATGATAATAAACTAATCACTTCTGCATATACATTTGCCATAATAAAAAATGAAACTTGGGTCATGGGTTTTCCCATTTCATAAATTGATGTAATATTGCTAGGACATGCCATGACATTATGATCATTGGGGTCTGACTTGTGTAGCACTGCATCTCACTCAGAGTTTTCCAGGATATGACAGCCACTTGCAGATAGCATTATGGTGCAAGAAAACCAGTAGAGGATGCGGTGCTACATCAGTAATATGTCCCATTCTGTCTCGCGATCTGTGGGTTTCCTAGAATAAAGCTTTGACTGTCCAGGCATGATGGGAGTTGTAGTTTTGCAGCAGCTGGAGAGCCAAGGTTTCCTACCCCTGAGATAGAAGATGACAGCAAGAGAATCTGGGCTGTGTACTGCCACCTTCAGACTTTCTTTAGGGTGCCTTTACACATACCGGATCCGCAGTGGATTTCTCGCTGCGAATTCACAGCGAGACCTGCTGCGCATCCCTGCCCAGTAAACTCTATGGGCAGGATGCATATCCCGCTGCGAGTTTGTCTGCAGCCCACCCCGTTAATCCCCCGGCTGCCGGAGCCTATACTTCACCTGTTCCCCGCTCCGGCTTCCTTCGGGGGTTCTCGGCAGGTCCAACTCGGCCAATCAGTGTGCTGCCCCGCTGTAGCGCACTGATTTGCTAAGCGGGACGTGAAGACACAGGGAGCCCTGAAGCAAGCCGAACTGGAGACCAGGTGAAGTATAGGCTCCGGCAGCCGGGGGATTAACGGGGTGGGCTGCAGACAAACTCGCACCGGGATATGCATCCTGCAAGTTTGTCTGCCCATAGAGTTTACTAGGCAGGGATTCGCAGCGGGTTTCGCTGCGAATTCGCAGTAAGAAATCAGCTGTGGATCCGGTACGTGTAAACGTACCCTAAGGGTATAAACCCACACACCGTATATGCAGCGTATTTACTGCTGCGATACGCAGCAAACTCGCAGCAAACTCGCAGCAAACTCGCAGCAGATTAGATCTAAATAACTGAACACAGCATAATCTGTACCAACAAATCTGCTGCGTATTTGTTGCATATCTGCTGCATATACGGTGTGTGGGTTTATACCCTTACGGTGCGTTCACACCTACAGGATCTGCAGCAGATCTGCAGAAGATTTGATGCTGTGTTCAGTTATTTAAATGAAATCTGCTGCAGAAAATCAGCTGCAGATCCTGTAGGTGTGAACGCACCATTAAGAAGTAAACTTTCTCCTTGGCAGATCCTTACTTGATAGACAGACAGAACACACATAACCGATTTCTATCAGGTTCCGATGGCAGAAACACGCTGCCCTGTAATCCACGTGAACAGGAGGGGGAAGGTTCAGCTGTGACCTTTGATCCGGATCAGGAAGGAAAACCCACTATAGAACAAAAAATAAGAAAAACAGATAAGCGAAGCACATACTGCAGTGAGGTGTCAGTCTGGAATTAAACATAGTCTGAAAGAACAAAATAAAGTATATCACGTCCCAGGTCCCTTCTCAACGTCGGGAACCAGCGGACTGCGGCCTTTGAATAAGCACTGCCACCACATGTATCACTGACCAGCTCTGATCAGGAGATATAGCCGGGAAGTGGATCGCGCTGCCGCTATCTCTCCCCGGCTATATCTTCTAATCAGGAAGGATGTCTGCAGTGAGAGCCGCTGTAATCAATAACTTTTAGGGTGCCTTCACACCTACCGTATCGCAGTAGAAAATCCGCTGCGGATCCGCAGCAGATTTAACTAAATGAATGAACACAGCATTAAATACGCACTGTCAAATCCGCTGCGGATCCGCAGCAGATTTGTAAGTGCGGATTTCATGCTATGTTCATTCATTTAGTTAAATCTGCTGCGGATTTTCTGCTGCGATACGGTAGGTGTGAAGGCACCCTTAAATGGTCTGATGACATGTCAAAAGTTATTTGTAGTGATAGATACACTTTCAGGAATGGAACATTAAAGGGCTACTGTGGTAAAAAGTTTTTTTCTTCAAAATCAACTGGTGTCTAAGTTATATACATTTGTAATTTACTTCTATTTAAAAATTTCCAGTCTTCCAGTACTTATCAGCTGCTGTATGTCTTGCAGGAAGTGGTGTGTTTGTTCCAGTCTGACACAGTGCTCTCTGCTGCCACCTCTGTCCATGTCAGGACCTTTCTAGAGCAGGAGAAGTTTTCTATGGGGATTTGCTGCTGCTCTGGACAGTTTCTGACATGGACAGAGGTGGCAGCAGAGAGCACTGTGTCAGACTGGAAAGAATACACCACTTCCTGCAGGACAGCAGCTTATAAGTACTGGAAGACTGCAAAGCTTTTTTTTTTTTTTTGCAGGAGTACTCCTTTAATATCAGTCTACAAATTAATGTGAAGGAAAGTATAGATCACAGTTCTTTTCACAAAGAAGGAAAAAAAAATCTCTTACCAGTAAGTATTGCAGCAGGGAGTTCACTTGCGGTATCTTCAGATATAGCCCCCCTGTGATGTCACAGGCCTGTAACACAAGCAGAACAGACAGACATGTATAAACTAGTGCTGCTTCATTCAGTTTTATCATACACAGACATAAGCAAACTGCATGGGAGTTTCCAAAGTGATTTGTAGTTTTGTGGGACAAGTTCCAGGATACGTTTTTTATGTGAATCTCTGCTTATTCAGGGCTAAGCAGTCATATGGGCAGCCCTACTCAGTGACTGACAGCAGTCTGTGTGTAAGTCTACATATAGAGAGATGTTGATCACTAAGTAGACCCGCCCACTTGACTACTTAGTCCAGAATGGGCAGAGGTTTAGTGGATAAATGACAAGTTATCCTGGAAATTTTATTAAAAAAACAATATATCAATCGAGCATTCAGAACTAGAACTAAGATCATACCTGCTGGAGAAGTCCAGACTCTGCGTCCAGTACACACGCATCAATGAGAATGTTCTGAGGAGAAGAGGAAGGAACAATTTATCTTTCATCTTTTATCTTTATGAGTTTTTTTTTTGCAGGGAATTTCCTTACCATTGGTTCTTCAGATTATTCTTTAGACACAATGGTAAAAAAAAAGCGCACATGATAAATTAATTCTAAGGGTCCTATTATACGGGCCAATCAATATTGTAAGCGAGCGCTGATCTGTTAGATCAGTGCTCATTTACTGGGCCTATTACACAGCCCAATAATTGTTTAGCAAGGGCTGCACAGACATCATTAGTGATGTCTGTGCAGCCCTTGCCCAAACAGTTAAATACATAACCTGTCCATGCTCCCGGTTTTCTCCTGCGCTCTGCATGCTTCCCAGCGGCCCGTCTGAGCTGACAGCCACTCAGCAAATCACTGGCCGGGACGCATCCAGAGCGAAGGAGGACACCAAGAGCATGGATAGGTAACGTATTAAATGTTTGTTCGATCATCAGCTGCGCATCACTATTACACGTAGCTATGCACGGTCGGCGGCCAATGATCATAAGTCTGGATCTAAGGAAGCGATCAGCTGATGAACATTTTATCGGCTGATCGTTGTCTCTATTACACGGAGCAATAATTGGCCAATTTGGTCGATTATCGTCCTGTGTAATGCTGCGTTTACACGAAACGATAATTGGCCCGATCGTAACAATTTTTTTTTCAGAGCGATCAGCGTTTAGATGGTACGATATATCGTCCGGAAATTTTTTTTTGAGATTGTTTTACGATCGCTTAAGCCTATCTCGCACATAGGAAATATCGGTGAACAACTGTTTACACAGAACGATATGCGAATTTTTTGCGAACGACGATTTTAGAACATATTGTAAGATCAAAATGAACGATTTCTCGTTTGTCGTTTGATCGTTCGCAGCATTTACACCTATAATTATCGTTCAAATTGGATCGTTATCGTGCGAATTTGCACGATAATCGTTCCGTGTAAACGCAGCATAATAGGATCCTATTAATTTCAAGCTCCACAGATAATCTGTTGTCTATAGTGACAGACCAATGATCTGAAAGGCTTAATTTCAACCAGGTGTCATCTGTATGTTTCCCCCTAGCTGACGCTAGCCATGTCAGGTTGCTGCTTATCCCCATTATAAGCAATAGAACACCATACGTTTGACTTAATTACTGTCAGCCAAACATGTATATAGCCAGCTTACCAAGTCTTCACTAAAAAAAAAAAATAAAAAAAACATGTCAAAAGTTTTGATAGGTCTCGGCCTCACTGTAGAGACAAGCTGCATTGTAAGGCTGGGTTCACACTGCGTTTTTGCAATCCGTTTTTTTCATCCGTTTTTTTTTGCAAAAAACGGATGAAAAAAATGGATGCATTTGTGTCTATCCGTTTTGCCATTGACTTCCATTGTAAAAAAAAAAAACGGATCAAAACGGATTCGTTTTTTTTACGGACGCAAAAACGTAGCTGACACTACTTTTGTGTCTGTTAAAAAAAATGGTTCCGTTTTGATTTGTTTGTTTTTTTTACAATGGAAATCAATGGAAAAACGGATCAAAACGGATGCACACTAATGCATCCAATTTTTCCATCCGTTTTTTTGCAAAAAACGGATGAAAAACAACGGATGAAAAAAACGCAGTGTGAACCCAGCCTTAGTCTATAGAGCTTGTCTAGTGCAGATGTGGAAGCCAGAAGCATAACCCATCTTCTCCTGGCTTATTATAGATACCAGTGGGGGTATGAACATGCACATGCCGACCAAACACAACTTGTGACATGTTGTTGCAACCTGTCAAATGTTTTTTTCTAATGTCAGGAACTGTTCAGAGCAGGAGAGGTTTTCTATGGGGATTTGCTACTGCTCTGGACAGTTCCTGACATGGACAGAGGTGGCAGCAGAGAGCAGTGTGTCAGACTGGAGAGAATACACCACTTCCTGCAGGACATACAGCAGCTGATGAGTACTGGAAGACTGGAGATTTTTAAATTGAAGTAAATTACAAATTTATATAACTTTCTGAAACCAGTTGATGTGAAAGTAAAAGATTTTTGTCTGAGTACCTCTCTAACACAGGAATTTTCTGAAAAAAACAAGAAAGACAACCCCCAAAAAAATACCTGTTTCTGAGCAGCAAATATGACGTTCATAAAGTTCATGTACTGTAAAGCACTGTCCTCCGCAGCCTTAACCACCTACAAAAAGACAGATTATCAGAATGGATGACTTCATACATCTACATGAAATGGGCTTCAGAGCCGACATACTTACTAGTATCCTGGATTTTACTTCCTCTCCAGCTGTGTAGTACAGGGTAAAGTAATACAGACATATAATTAATACAGGGAATATACATTATTATCACCGCAAACAATGAGATCTGATCCACTGATACCTTTAGATTCTTTGCTTATCCTGTTAATATCTAGGATATTCATAAGGAGACAATATCATTAAGATTACAACCAGTTTATGGCTAATAGATACCCTGTTTCTCCAAAAATAAGCCCGAGATTCATTTTGCAGTTTTTTTTTTTTTTTTTTAATTGGCTTAAAGGGATAATCCAGCTAAAAAAAAAAAATCTTATTTCAAATCAACTGGTGTCAGAAAGTGCCAGCTATTTGTAACTTAGTTCTATTAAAAAAAAACAAAAACAGGACAACAAAGAGTTAATTTACAGCTACATCACCGGGCTATCTCCTATGACAGTCAGCACTGACCTCTCTGACCTCTGAATACCATCTTTCACACAGGTCCCACTGTGTAATCCTTTGTTGTCTGCTCTCTGCTGCCGACTAATCACCCTCCTCCCCTCTCCATAGAACAGACAGGGCTCGACTGATGTAAAAGAGTCGAGATTTCCTGATAATGAGCAGTGAATGAGAGAGAGGAGGGGGGGGGCCTGGGGAAAGTCTTTTTGAATACAGATAATGGCATATTTGCCTAATAAACCCAATTACAAAGTTTCTTAAAATCGCCTGGACTATTGATTTCTGCAAAAAAACAACAAAAAAAACATAACGACAGTGACACTTACGTATCCACCAACCTACCCCACCAAACCACTTGTACCATCTGTTTGATGACAGTAAATCCTTACCGGTTGTGTCTTTTAGAATGTGCCCGATGCCTTTGTTAGAGCAAAAAATGATCTTTTAATTTGCAGAACTGTGTCAAACTGGTGTGGCCTAGAGTGTCTGTGCCCCAGGTCTGTGACGCCCCTCCTATCTTCCTCCCCACCCTCCTTATCATTAGGAACATCCCCAGGCAGGATAGAGTGATAAAAAAAAGTATAGTGAGTAAATTGCAGAACTGCCAGCGATCACAATACCTGTAGATTTATTTTAACCCCTTCAAGACCAAGCCTATTTGCACCTAAAAGACCAGGCTCATTTTTCAAAATCTGACCTGTCTCACTTCATGCTCTTATAGCTCAGTGATGCTTTAACGTATGCTAGCGATTCTGAGATTGTTTTTTCGTCACATATGGCACTTTATATTAGTGGCAAAATTTGGTCACTACTTTGTGTGTTTTTTGTGAAAAACATCAAAATATCATGAAAAATTGAAAAAATTAGCATTTTATGAACTTTGAAATTCTCTGCTTCTAAAAAAGAAAGTCGTATCACATAAATTAGTTACTAAGTCACATTACCGATATGTCCTCTTTATTCTGGCTTCATTTCATAAACATATTTTACTTTTTTAGGGTGTTACGGGGCTTAGAAATTTATCAGCAAATTACCACATTTTCGTAAAAGTTTCCAAAACTGATTTTTTTAGGGACCAGTTCTTTTCTTAAGTTGATTTAGGAGGCTTGTATACTGGAAACCCCCATAAGTGACCCCATTTTGGAAACTAGACACCTTAAAGAATTAATCTAGGGCTATAATGAGCATTTTAACCCTACAGGGGCTGGAGGAAAGTATTCACCATTAGGCCGTAAAAAAATGAAAAATTACAATTTTCCAATAATATATACGTTTAGATTAAAGTTTCTCATTTTCAAAAGGAACATGAGAGAAAACGCACCCCAAAATTTGTAACGCAGGTTCTCTTGAGTACTACGGTACCCCATATGTGGGCATAAACCACTGTATGGGCACACAGCGGGGCTCAGAAGGAAGGGAGCGCCATCTAGCTTTTCCATTGCAGATTTTGCTGAAGAAGTTTCCGAGCGCCAGGTGCATTTGCAGTTTGCAGTTTGAGCAATTTGACCCCACAGGTATTAGAGGAAAGTATTCAAAATTAGACAGTAAAAATGAAAAACTCGAATTTTTCCAATAATATGTTCCTTTAGTTTGAATTTTCTCCATTTCACGAGGAACAGGAGAGAAAATTCACCCCAAAACCTGTAACGCAGGTTCTCCTGAGTAAAACGGTACCTCATATGTGGGCATAAACCACTGTATGGGCACACAGCCGGGCTCAGAACGGAAGGAGCGCCAATTAGCTTTTTCAATGCAGATTTTGCTGAAGAAGTTTCTGAGCGCCAGGTGCGTTTGCAGAGCCCCTGTAGTGCCAGCGGAGTAAAATCTCGCCCATAGTCACCCCATTTTGTAAAGTGCACCCCTCAAATAATTCATTTTGGGGTGTGGTGAGCATTTTGACCCCACAGGTATTAGAGGAAAGTATTCAAAAGTAGACAGTAAAAATGAAAAACTCGAATTTATCCAATAATATGTTCCTTTAGTTTAAAATTTCTCAATTTCACGAGGAACAAGAGAAAAAAAAGTACCCCAAAATTTGTAACGCAGGTTCTCCTGAGTAGAACGGTACCCCATATGTGGGCATAAACCACTGTATGGGCACACAGGAGGGCTCAAAAGGGAAGGAGCGCCAATTAGCATTTTCCGTGCAGATTTTTCTGAAGAAGTTTCTGAGCGCCAGGTGCATTTGCAGCGCCCCTGTAATGTCTATAGAATAGACCCCCCCCCAAAAGTCACCACATTTTGGAAAGTACACCCCTCAAAAAATTCATCTTGGGGTAGGATGAGCATTTTGGCCCCACAGGTATTAGAGGAAAGTATTCAAAATTGGCCAGTAAAAATGAAAAACTTGAATTTTTCCAATAATATGTTGGTTTAGTTTGAAATTTCTAAATTTCACAAGGAACATGAGAGAAAACGTACCCCAAAATCTGTAACGCAGGTTCTCCTGAGTACAATGGTACCCCATATGTGGGCATAAACCACTGTATGGGCACACAGCAGGGCTCAGAAAGGAAGGAGCGCCAATTTGCTGGAGCAAAACAGTAGCTAGTAATAGTTATTAGAATAGCGCAGTTACTAAAATAAAATAAAAAAAATTAGATTACAGGTAATGTGGGGTGGTTACGGGTAATTTGGAGGTGGTTACGGGCAGTCTGAGGTGGTTACGGGCAATCTGGGGTGGTTACGGGTAATCTGGGGTGGATACCGTCAACATGGGGTGGTTACGGCAACCTGGGGTGGTTACAGGCAACCTGGGGTGAATACGGACAACCTGCTGTGGTTACGGACAACCTGCTGTGGTTACAGACAGTCTGGGGTGGTTACAGGCAACCTGCTGTGGTTACGGGCAATCTGGGGTGGTTACAGACAATCTGGGGTGGTTACAGACAATCTGGGGTGGTTACAGGCAACCTGCTGTGGTTACGGATAAACTGAAGTGCTAATAGGTAATCTGAGGTGGGTACCTGTAATCTGGCGTGGTTGCGGGCAATCTGGAGGGGGTCACTGGCAATTTGGGGTGGTTAGAGGCAAGGTGCGGTGGTCAGAGGCGACGTGCGGTGGTCAGTGGCGACGTGCGGTGGTCAGTGGCGACGTGCGGTGGTCAGTGGCGACGTGCGGTGGTCAGTGGCGACGTGCGGTGGTCAGTGGCGACGTGCGGTGGTCAGTGGCGACGTGCGGTGGTCAGTGGCGACGTGCGGTGGTCAGTGGCGACGTGCGGTGGTCAGTGGCGACGTGCGGTGGTCAGAGGCGACGTGCGGTGGTCAGAGGCGACGTGCGGTGGTCAGAGGCGACGTGCGGTGGTCAGAGGCGACGTGCGGTGGTCAGAGGCAAGGTGCGGTGGTCAGAGGCAAGGTGCGGTGGTCAGAGGCGACGTGCGGTGGTCAGAGGCGACGTGCGGTGGTCAGAGGCGACGTGCGGTGGTCAGAGGCGAGGTGCGGTGGTCAGAGGCGACGTGCGGTGGTCAGAGGCGACGTGCGGTGGTCAGAGGCGACGTGCGGTGGTCAGAGGCGACGTGCGGTGGTCAGACGTGACCTGCGGTGGTTGCGTGCAATCTGGGGGGTTACATGTAATCTGACATGATTACGGGCAACCTGCGGTGGTTACGGGCAACCTGGAGGGGTTACAGACAATCTAGAATTGTCACGGATAGACTGAAGTGCTTATAGATAATCTGGGGTGGGTACATGTAATTTGGGGTGGTTACAGGCAATCTGGGGTGATTACGGACAATCTGGAGGGGGTCACTGGCAACGTGCGGTGGTTACGGTCAACGTGCGGTGGTTGCGGTCAACGTGCGGTGGTTGCGGTCAACGTGCGGTGGTTGCGGGTAATCTGGGGGGTTACGTGCAATCTGACGTTATTACGGACAACCTGGGGTGGTTACGGGCTAGCTGCGGTAGTTACGGGTAATCTGGGGGGGGGAATAAGGGATAATTTGGGAGTAAACTGCAATTATTACTATAATAGAAAGTGTGTGTTTTATTTTTTTGTATGTTTGTCACTTTTTGTACTTTACATATTCTTTTTCACTGTATTACTATGATTACTGATATTTTCTATCTCAGTAATCATAGTTTAGTGACAGAGACCAAATTGGTCTCTGTCACTTTAAATTTTCAGAGTTGGCTGGTTGTGAAGCGCATGCGCACTTCATAACCAGCCAGGATGCCGAGGAGGAAGGAGCTCCGTGGATCCGGTGAGAATATGGAGTAGGGGAGGGTGACTCGGGGACGGGGGTGAATGGGGGGGGTCGGGGGCGACTGGGGGGGTGGGGGGACATCACTTTTTATCCCGTCACCAATCATTCATGGTGACAGGGGATAAAATGTTCCGGCGGCACATGGCACAAGCGATCAGCGGTATATAGTATATACCGCTGATCGCTTGTACTGGGACCCCACAGGGGGGGTCCCCGATGACTGCCCCATGCTCTCCGCTACCTCCGGTGGCGGAGAGCATGGGGTTTTCATTCATTTTTACAAAGAGATCACTGTGAACAGACATTAGTCTGTTCACAGTGATCGCGGCGGCCATCTTGGATCTGATGGCCACCGCGGGGAGGGGGGGTTAGATACCGGGGCACTAGGGGGGCTGGTCTGGGGTCTGATTTTAACTATTTCATCTCCCCCCACCGTGGATTCACGGTGGGGGGAGATGAAATATAGCGGCGGCACCGGCCCATTAGTGACCGCCGTTTCGGCGGTCACTAAGGGGTTAATGGGGGTCAGCTGCGGGATCGCAGCTGATTCTCATTATCTCTGGTGCCTCACTCAGATGAGAGCGGGATCGCTGTCCCTGCAGCGATCCCGTTCTCATCACAAACCCCCGTCAAAGCAGGAACGTATATGTACATTCCTACTGCACGGGGCATGTGCAATAGGAACGTATATATACAGATGGCTGACGTGAAGGGGTTAAAAACACAATTCACAACAGGTAAATGTTCACTGTAGAAAAACTGAAGATGCACTTCTTGTAAGTTTCATTATCTGAATTGCTTTCTTTACAAGAAAAAGTGTTTCAGTTCCTTCATGTGCACAACAGTGGCCTGCTCTATACACTGGAGGTGAGTCCGGCGACCCCAGTGTAAGGATATCCCCTCCCCTTGCTGATGTGGCCAGACTTGATTCTGATGGAGGCGCCAGGCGGTGCTTTGAAAAGGGGTCTATGCGACGACGCCAACCAGGTGGTGGGAAAAAAGTCCACAAATTGAAGTGATAAATTTGCTTTAAGAAGAAAAATTTTGATTGTGCTTTTCTAATGATACAGGTGAACTAAAAAGGATACAGCATAGAGCTTTGGCTAGAGATCCTGCAAGAACAGTGTCAGTCCGTTGTCCTCTCATTTCCCCACCTACAATGTAATAGGAGAATATCATATGATTAATCCGCATTTCTGTCGTTTAATTTTTTTTTTTTACAGAAATCAATAGTCCAGGCGAATTTAAGAAACTCTGTAATTGGGTTTTATAGGCAAATCTGCCATTATCTGCATTCAAAAAGACTTTCCCCAGGTCCCCCCCTCCCCCTCCTCTCTCATCCACTTCTCATTATCAGGAAATCAGTCGAGCCCTGTGTAACCTATGGAGAGGGGAGATTAGTTGACAGCAGAGAGCAGAGAATAAAGGATTACACAGTGGGAGCTGTGTGAAAAACGGTATTCAGAGTTCAGAGAGGTCAGTGCTGACTGTCAGAGGAGATAGCCCGCTGATGTAGCTGTAAATTAACACTTTGTTGTCCTGTTTTGGTGCCTCATCTCCCTCTACCCCTCCCCTCTCCATAGAGAACAATGAAGACAGGGGAGAGAGCTTCAAACTGCTTTTTCATGATAAAAATGCATTTTTCGGCTAATAAACCCGATTACAAAGTTTCTTAAAAACGACAGTGACACTTTAATGGGGAACTATCAGCTGGTTACAGGAATCTAACCTGCTGATATGTCCCTATTGTGCACTGGACACTGAGGAGGAAGGTATGTCTCCTCCGTCCCATTCCTGTGCTGTTAGCAGTGTAATCCTCAGTCCAGAGCACCGTTAGGAGCACTGACCCACCCCCATCACATGAGGCAGCTTCATGATTCTAATGATAATTAATGAAGTGAGCCAGCTCACACTCTGGGGGGCGGGGCAGTGCCCTAACGGTGCTCCGGACTGAGGATTACACTGCCAACAGCACAGGAACAGCGCCGAGGATGAAGATAAGAGACATACCTTCCTCCTCAGCACCCTGTGCACAATAGGGAGGTGTCAGCAGGTTAGTGCTGATAGTTCCCCTTTAATAAACCCCAGTCATAAGCATTAGAAACATTACTATAAAATAATAAGAAAACACTAAGAAACTATAACTCTAGATACAAATCCTTACTTTTCGTCATGAGATCTTTAATATCATCGGCAATCAGGTCATTGGCGGCCGTCAGTAATTCATATTTGCCGTCCTTGCTGCCCGACGCGTTAGATTCCAGAACGGCGGATTCTCCCGTCAGGTCTCCACACCGCCATTGCTTGCCTGGAAAAAGAAGGCGACTGCGAAGCAAAGAGCAGAGGTTATTACGAGAGCTGGCGGTACACAACAGCCGCTATACAGGAATCCCAGCAATGCTGACCGCACCTCTCCTGTAGATGGCTGGCAATCACCGCAAGTTTATTATTCCGGCCCATGAATAAGTGGGAATTCCCCATCACCATCACCGCATCAATGCATTTCGGGAGCGTCACCTATAAGACACAAAGAAACTGATCACAACTGATGACAATGCGGATACAGGGAATAATGAGAGAGTAGTAACTCCTTACCTGGGACTGGTTCAGAGCCTGCTGCCCCCACCAGATCGGGTTCACATCCACCACAATTACTAAGAGATTCGGGTCATCTTCTATCGAAAGAAATATAGAAAGTTAAAGGGGTTGTTCAATAAACATTATTTTCTTTCAAATCAACTGGTCCCAGCAAGTGGAAGGAGATTTGTAATTTACTTCTATTTAAAAATCTCCAGTCTTCCAGTACTTATCAGCTGCTGTATGTGGTGTATTCTTTCCAGTCTGAGACAGTGCTCTCTGCTGCCACCTCTGTCCATGTCAGGAACTGTCTACACAGCTACAGCTAGGGTGGGTGTGTGTGTGTGTGTGTGTGTGTGTGTGTGTGGGGGGGGGGGGGGGGTTGTTAAAGGGGTTGCCCAGCACTAGTGAATTTTTCACATGCTATGCTTACCTCTCTGCACTCCCCCGGTGTCCTGTTGTTGTGTCACCAGTGTTCTCCACTGTCTGTAGCCGCCATTACTTCTGAGACAAACTTGTCTTGTGAGCGACAGCCTGCTCAGCCAATTACTGGCCAGTACTTCCAGTACTTATCACCTGCTGGATGTCCTGCATGAAGTGGTGTACTCTTTCCAGAGGTGGCAGCACAGAGCACTGTGTTAGGGTATGTCCACACTACGGAATCCCAGCGGATCCCCCGCCGCTCGCATCTCTGCTGGTCCCACAGGCTTCATTCTATGGATTGGCAGATTCCACCACCTGCCTGAAGAATGAACACGCTCATTCTTCGGGTGAACAGCGGAATCTGTCAGACCATAGAAAAAAGCCTATGGAAGATGCCAACGGCGCGAGTTGCGGAATCCCTGGCAGGCGATCCGCCGGGATTCCGTAGTGTGGACATAACCTCAGACTGGAAAGAATACACCACTTCCTGCAGGACATGCAGCAGCTAATAAGTACTGGAAGACTGGAGATTTTTAAATAAAAGAAAGTTACAAATCTATATAACTTTCTGAAACCAGCTGATTTGAAAGAAAAGAAATTGGCTGGAGTGCCCCTTTAACAGCACCAGATCTATCCATGCCATGTCCACTATGATGAATAGAACTAAGCTGCAATACCACTCACAACCTGAGGACCGGTGTGGCGCTGTTTATAGAAAATATAAGCTGCCACATGTGTCCTCTAATCCTATGAAGCCCCTCTCCCCGTACTCTCAATGTACGAAGGTATCACCTGCATGAAGTCAGAGGCTACACATGACAGAAACCGTGAATGACATGCCGTAAAGCGCTCCCTGTCAGGTCTGGGGCAGCGCTATCTCACCTGAAGCCATAATAATAATAATAATAAGCCTCCAGCAGCACAGCCTGGGAATACACCACTTCCGGCTCCTACTGATGACGTCACCCGGGAGGCGGGGCTCGCGGCGCCATGCTGCCGTTAACCCCTTCGCTGCCGAGTGACGTAAACTCATCTACAGACCGAGCTCTCCGGTTTTTCCGCTGTTCGCTGTGGACTGTGGGATAACGGCCATGAACGAAAGCGGTAACGATATACGTTATGGTAGAGTCCGGTGTGGGGGCGGAGCCGGCTGACAGCCATGCTGCCGGGACGGGGACCGGTGTATATACACACTGCAGGGCTGCCGGGACGGGGACCGGTGTATACACACACTGCAGGGCTGCCGGGGACGGGGACCGGTGTATATACACACTGCAGGGCTGCCGGGACGGGGACCGGTGTATATACACACTGCAGGGCTGCCGGGACGGGGACCGGTGTATATACACACTGCAGGGCTGCCGGGGACGGGGACCGGTGTATATACACACTGCAGGGCTGCCGGGACGGGGCCATCATCCTGTCACACCTGCTGACATGACAGCTCACCCCCCAGATCACACAGTGCATGTAGATAGGAGCGATACAGCTGGGGGCTCGGGCTGTGTTCACATGTGGCGTCTACACTGCAGATATTATGCGGCATTCAGTTAAAGCGGTACTCCTCTGGTTTCAGGAAGTTATGGACATTTGTTATTTACTTCTATTTAAAAATCTCCAGTCTTCCAGTACTTATCAGCTGCTGTATGCCATGCAGGAAGTGTTGAATTCTTTATAGTCTGACACAGTGCTCTCTGCTGCCACCTCTGTCCATGTCAGGAACTGTCCAGAGCAGGAGAGGTTTTCTATGAGGATTTGCTGCTGCTCTGGACAGTTCCTGACATGGACAGAGGTGGCAGCAGAGAGCACTGTGTCAGACTGGAAAGATTACACCACTTCCTGCAGGGCATACAGCAGCTGATAAGTACTGGATTTTTAATTTACAAATCTGTATAACTTTCTGAACCAGTTTTAAAGAAAACAATAGATGGAGTGTCCCTTTAATTTATACTGATTTCTTCTTCCAGTGTAATTGAACACAACCCTAAATACCCCAGACCCTAAATCAATAACTCCAGGGGGTGGGCCACAGCCTATTGCTTATGATGGGGGTGAGGATAAGTTGTCTATCATTCTGTGTGACTGATATAAGGCTCCTCTCGTCTCCTCAGAGGTCATTGAATACTTTAAGCGGCAGCTGAAGGAGGACCCGGACGTGGCCACCGCTGTGGCCGCCATTAGGACGCTGCTGGAGTTTCTGAAGAAAGATAAAGGTGACGCCATATCTGCTTATACCTCCTCATTCCTGTTTAGTGAACCTGTCATAACTTACATTGCTAAGGGTGCATTTACACAGACTGATTTATCTGACAGATTTTTTAAGCCAAAGCCAGGAACAGACTATAAACAGGGAACAGGTCATAAAGGAAAGACTGAGATTTCTCCTCTTTTCAAATCCATTCCTGGCTTTGGCTTCCAAAATCTGTCAGATAAATCTCTCTGTGTAAATGCACCATCAACTTGAACACCCAGAGTTTGATTACCAGCGGCTGCAGAAGTTGGAGTCCTGGAAAATATGGATCCAGCCATAGGCCATGGTTACCTTGCAGCTCTAGGGTGGCATCCAACTTCTGCAGTTCCTGACATGGACAGAGGTGGCAGCAGAGAGCAGTGTGTCAGACTGGGAAGAATACAGTGGAGCCTTTAATGGCCTCTCCTGAGAGTTCCTTGCTTCTATTGCTGTGTGGACAGGAAGTCCCCGATCAGCGTAGACATTACAGAGATTTAATATATTTCATTTCTCCATCCATGCTAAAATAATCAAACATCTTTCCCACTTCCATATGATCTGTTCCCACATTTTCCCCCATTTTCTTTCTTCCTTATATCCTTATAGAACAGCCTAAAAATTAGCAGCAGCAGCATGAAGGACATTATAGAGTAGTACTGAGCAGTGTAGCTACAAATGTAGCACTAGTGGAAAGAATCTGCTGGGAACCTTCCTTATGTTTCATAATAAATAAACTTCCCTGGTCAATGCAGTGAAGGGGTTAAAGTTTATTGAAATGACGGGACCACTTTAACACTCTCTATGATAGTTCATTATACCCCCACATACATGGCTCTGCTGCTTCAAAACACACACAGCTCTGCTACAAAAACATGCAAAACATACCCACAGACGCTCACAGTGCTGTATTAATATATATATATATATATATATATATATATATATATATATATATACACACAGCTCTGCTACATCAAAACACACAGCTCTGCTACAAAAACATACCCACAGACACACACAGTGCTGTATTAATATATATATACACACAGCTCTGCTACATCAAAACACACACACAGCTCTGCTACAAAAACATACCCACAGACGCTCACAGTGCTGTATTAATATATATATAATATATATATATACACACAGCTCTGCTACATCAAAACACACACCAGCTCTGCTACAAAAACATACCCACAGACACACACAGTGCTGTATTAACATATATCAAACATGGTGTAAAGTGAGACTGGCTCAGTCGCCCCTAGCAACCAATCAGATTCCACCTTTCATTTTCCAAAGAGTCTGTGAGGAATGAAAGGTGGAATCTGATTGGTTGCTAGGGGCGACTGAGCCAGTTTCACTGTACTCCATGTTTGATAAATCTTCCCCCATTGTCTTTACCTACACTAGCTGTAGTGCACACTTCTCGCAGTCATGTGACTAATCACATGACTGTGACATTACTAAAGGTCCTGCAGGTCCGTCAGGTTCCATTTTGGGTAAGTTTCCAGGGGTTTTTACATGCAGGAAAGTGAATATAATGCACATCACCTCCTGATTCGTCTCCTGCCTGGAACTGATCCCGCTGATCGGTGTGCGGCAGGAGAAGGGAGAGGACTGTGTTATTACCAGAAGCCGCACAGATCATCCAGCAGACAGGTACAGAATCAGTACATTGCCCGACCATTAGAGAAGCAGTCAGGGTGGTCTGACACTCTCAGGCCGCACAGTCTCCTGAATTTAAAGGGGTTATCCAGCGCTACAAAAACATGGCCACTTTCTTTCAGACAGCACTACTCTTGTATCAGGTGCGGTTTGCAATTAAGCTCCATTCACTTCAATGGAACTGAGTTGCACAACCCCTCCCAAGCTGGAGACAAGAGTCATGCTGAAAAAGTGTCCATGTTTTTGTAGCGCTGGATAATCCCTTTAAGACGAAGGCAAGATATTGTCTGCATCTTATATAGTGAAAAATACAATATATATATTTTATAGGTCCCCCCATATGTAACTGTAACCTGGTCCCTTCCTACTTTTGTTTTCTAGGTGAGACTATACAAGGTCTGATTGGAAGCCTAAAGGATGCAATTGAAACAATGTCCAAAGTGGATTCGTCTGTTGCCGTCTCCTCCGGGGGGGAACTGTTCCTGAGGTTTATTACCCTCACCTCCGAGCTGGAACATTCTGTAAGTGTTGTAGAGCGACAGAACTCCAGGCCGCTCATCTCTGCAGGGCGCCAGATGAATATGTATGAAAAGCTGGGGGTAAATGTATAAATGTAGAGTACCGCAGCCCTAGTGCCCCCCCCCCCCCCCCTAATAATCAATAAAAAGTGAGATTTTACAAACAGCCCAGCAGATGGAGGTGATAAAGCTTCTGTAGTACTCGGAGTCTCCTGCCTATAAGAGCAGATCAGCAGGTCAGATTCATCTGTGTTAGTTTACCTTTAAAACAGGGGTAGGGAACATTGGCTCTCCAGTTGTTGCAAAACTACAACTCCCATCATGCCTGGGTGATGAGAGCTAAAGCTTTGGCTGTCCGAGCATGATGGGAGTTGTAGTTTTGCAACCGCTGGAGAGCTGAGGTTCCCTACCCCTGCTTTGTAAGGACTGTGTGATAAAACACAACAATAGAAAATCATTGCATAATAAATGCATCATATCACTGGGTCCAACCCCAAAACAACAAAGAGTAATCAGAATAAATGGGGATGATCTTTGTTTCTATACAAGTTAGGCTGGGTTCACACTACAATTTTTTTCATCTGTTTTTTTTTCCTTCAGTTTTTGCAAAAAAACGAATGCAATTGTGTGCATCCGTTTTTTTCCTTTGACTTCAATTATAAAAAAAAACGGATCAAAACGGAACTGGTTTTTTTTTTTTTTAACTCACACAAAAATATTGTTTTTCTGGATGTTAAAGAAAAAAAAAAAGGATGCGTTTTGATCCTTTTTTTTTCTTTTATAATGGAAGTCAATGGAAAAACAGATGCAAACAAATGCATCTGTTTTTCCATCCTTTTTTTTGCAAAAACGGATAAAAAAAACATGTAAACCCAACCTGATTAAGTAGTTTTCAGGCAGTGATTATATGTACGTATACTTTTTTGTTACAGAATTACGCTTTATGCAAAGAAAGAATGAGCGAGCGAGGGGAACTCTTTCTGAAAAGGATCTCATTGTCAAGGGACAAGATCACCAAGCTCTGCTGTCCGTTTATAAAAGATGGAGCCGTGAGTATGAGCGGATAGCTTTGGTTAGCTAGATTGCTGTGTTCTTATATTGCCCGTCATAAGGGTCAGATACCTGACATGTTTGAATCGTATTACCTTACTATGATTTAAAGGGGTATTCCACTCAAGTAATATACACTTAGAATCATCAGTGCTCCTAGAGACTAACAATTCCTTCCACACTTGTTGTTATCTATTTAGTCTCCTTCCCCTAGTTTTGAGCTGCTGCTTTCTGCTGAAGACACAAAAATCTGTGTGTGAGCTGTTCTCTCTGTCTCCCCCTCCTCCCCCCTCCCTTCTGAGACGGCTGATGTAAACAAGTCCTTACTTGGAACCTTAGTATGATTAACCCTCCCGGCCTGCACAGAGTGCAGGGACACTAGTTACATCAGTCGTTTCAGAAGAGAGAGGGGAAGGTGGAGAAAACAGCTCACACCCAATTTTTTGTGTCTTCAGCAGAAAGCAGCAGCTGAGAACTGGGAGAAGGAGACTAAAAAGATACAAAAAATTATGGAAGGAATTGTTAGTCTGTAGGAGGGGGGATGATTTAACATTTATTTTACTTGAGTGGAATACCCCTTAACAACAATTTTGGCCGTTGTTCCATTCCACTATTGTTACTACTAGATGTATGAATACAGCAAAATCTTCAGAGAAGACCCCCCCCCCATTTTTGCTGTTGATCTCAGACACATTGTATTACTTTTATTTTTAACCTTTTGCATTTTTGTTCATTTTGTAGAAAATATTAACCCATGCATACTCCAGGGTGGTTCTAAAGGTGTTAGAAGAGGCCGCAGCCGCCAATAAACGCTTTAGTGTCTACGTTACAGAATCCCAGCCAGACTTATCCGGGTGAGTAAGCTCTATGGGGTTATCCTGGTAAGATTGTGGTCAGGATTTGTAGCCCAAACCAGGAGTGGGTAAAAAACACAGAATATAGGGCAAATCTTCCCATTGGGGCCGCCGGAAGTGTGACGTCACAGCACAGCTGCGGTCCTGCGCCGCCATTCTGTGACGGCAGAAGTACCCCTTTAAAGCGGATGTACCACCGGTGTATCACTTTTGTATACATAGACCTGTGCGGGGATGCCAGTGGTGCAGTCTTTTTTTTTTTTTCTTCTTTCATTTTTTTAACTGCGACTCCTCTCCATGTACATTGCCGGTCTATTACCGAGCACCGGCCGGGGGTGAAGCACTGGAGTCGAGCCTGCCAGCCCCCAGTGTGACAAAAAACCCTGCCCCTCAGTGATGAAGGTCCATTAGAATCAATGGAGCCGCGTCACAGAGGGGAGGGCCGATTGTCATACTGGGGGCTGCCGGGCTCGCCTGCAATGCTTCACCCCCGGCCGGTGCTCGGTAATAAACCGGCGCAGTATGTGGGAACCACGGTTATTAAAAAAAAAAAATAAATAAAAAAAGGATTGTGGCACCGGCGCCAGTCTAGCCATGTAAAGATCACAAAAGCAATGTACTGGTGAAACATTCGCTTTAAGTATCAGGTTTTTATTATAAATAGTAGTACGTGCAGAATGGGTGCTGACAGCCTGTACTATGGACCCACTACTGTATACTTCTGCCTTCTAGGAGGAATATGGCGAAAGCTCTGCAGAACATTAATGTGCCGGTAACGGTGATCCTGGATGCGGCAGTAGGGTGAGTTAGTGATGTTGTGAAGGTCGAAAACTAAATGTCTTTGGTTTTTATAATTAACATAGTTTCTTTTTACCAGTTACATCATGGAGAAAGTAGATCTGGTGATTGTAGGAGCTGAAGGAGTAGTGGAGAGCGGAGGAATCATTAATAAGGTAAATTACTATGTGTTTGCGATCTCCAGTCTGAACTTTTGTAGGTCATAGATATATGTATGATAAAGGGGTTATCCAGCACTCCAAAATTTTTAACATGTTGCTGCCATATTAGTAAACATAACTACTTCTCTCCTCTCCTTTCCATGCTCCCCTGGTGTCCCGATGCTGGTACTTCTGTGACAAGCTTGTCTCTGGAGAGCCCGCTCAGCCAATCAATGACTGAGACAGGACAGCGCCGCGGCCAGTCATTGGCTCAGTAAGCTGTTACACCCAAGACAAGCTTGTCTCCAGAGGTACTGGAGACAGCATTGCATCAGGACACCGGGGGAGTGCAGAGAGGTAAGCATAACATGTTTACTAATATGACAGCAACATGTTAAAAATTTTGGAGTGCTGGATAACTCCTTTAAACATGCTGTCCTGTTTAAGACTAAAGGGGTTATCCGGGTAAAAAAAACAATATTCTAAACAATCCCCCTTCCCAATACCGCCTTGTGTCTAATATACATGTAGAACCTATCTTGCACCCTTTCCCTGGTTTTTTCCCCTCATACTCACCTGCTCTGGATGTGTAAAATCCTTCACTCTGACCACGCTCGGCTCCCTCTCTCCCCCCCTTGTAGTCACAGGACATGTGATCTCCTCTCTGGGGGCTGAGTTAGCTGTCTATTGACTTGTCTATTAACCCAACCCCCAGAAGACAATATCTGCATCATCTCCATGCACCTGTGCTGCTTTTATAGACTTACATGTGTCCCTGAGCCTAGGTTTCTGTAATATGAAACATTATAGTTCTCTGCTTGCTGTCAGTGAATGCAGCATATGTACCCATCTATGTGTCTCAGCTCTGTATATTGTAAGTGTTATAGATGTTCTTAGAGTCTGGATGGAACTAGAAAGTTTTTATTCACAGTCAGCCAGCAGAGATCTAAACCTACACTACACGCCCCACTCCTGGTAAACAGATGTCCGTTATGCAGCACATAGCTACACCATGCGCGCATCATCAGCTAGTATGAAATACATATTGGGGTGATATGATGCAAAATCAGTAAGAAAAACAGTCCTGTGTTTACTGTGCAATAGTAATGACAGTAGTGGGCAGGAAAGAAAGCTAAGGGGGTGAGTACGCAAACCGACCAATCAGGGAAATGCATGGTATCCCCCAATAAAATATTGTACATATTAATAATAAAAAACACACAACCAGATCTGTAGAGAAAAATTGGCTGCAATGTTTAATATTGTTTCTTTTATCAAATAACCATGTGTTTATTTAAAATTCTATATAAAATTAATCTCTATTACAAACCAATAAAAACATGTCCAGCCCTGTGCTGGGCGACTAACACACCCCACCAAGGCCATGTGATATCACATGGCCTCCCACAACACATCGCAGCCAATCGTCAATGATATTCTGCAGCCCGCAATGAAAAATATCATTGCCCACATCGGACAGATGCACAGTCTTCCCTGAATAGTCCCGGCAATGAGCCCTCAAGATCAATATGGTGATGAGAAAGTCCCCCCAGAGCAGACAGGACTCTCTCCATCGCCCTATTTATACCCTTCCGAATCTTGTACAAAATTTTTTAACCCCTCGCTGCCCAGGCAAGACGATTAATGATCTCAGAGTAAACTAAGTCAGAAGGAGCAAATCCCGCAATACAATAAAATCTGACTTCATGCGGACGAGGAAGTCCACCGTACAGGATTTACCCAGATCATTACCCACCAAGTGCACTATAAGGAGGAGTAAAAGCGGCCAGGTACATTTCAAAGTAGAAATCTTAAGACACAAACTCTCAATGTAAACCTTTAAACCTAAACCAATAAATAACAATGTAACTATCATCATAACCCAGGTTCACCATACCCCGCTGTGTAAGGCTCTCTGCATAGACCAGTGAACAAAGGAATGTCCAATAATCCAAATAACGGTCTTACCTAGGAAACAATAAAAAAAGTTAAAGCCTGTCAGCCGCGTTGGTAACATCACCAACTCTTAAAGCAGCAAAAAACGTCAAAACAAATGCCGCCATAAACAAGCTCCTCTCATAGGGAGAATAACAGACTACGGCTAGAGCTGAGCATAATCTCAATAGAGCCAAAGAGACAGGTCTGGTTTTAACCCCAGGTAAGCCAACTCGACCATAACCCTTCAACAATTGTTTAATCAAAAACTCTTTTGTAAAATAAAAAAAACCTCCCATCTGTTTAAGGGTACAAACACACATGGCATACACGCTGCGTATTTACTGCTGCGATACGCAGCAGATTAGATCTAAATAACTGAACACAGCATCGGATCTGCTGCGTGTGTTTGTACCCTAAAAAAGAAAGCCAATCCGGACAAAAACTTTACAATAGTGGCTGCAGAGTATCCAGCACCCATCAGCTCCGATACAAACAACAAGCCAGCGTCCACGGATGACCAACAGGTGTCCATATTGCGAACCAAACAAAAAGCAGTCCATGTATTCCATGCAGCCGAATAACTGGCCCAGGTATTCCTGGCTATAGAATTCCACAAACAGGTCTCAATCAATCCCAGATGACATCCCATAATAACCTCGGACAGGCCGCACCATCCCTCTGACAGTCCGGAGCTAGTTGTAAGAGCACATCCGCCAGCACATTAGAATAACCCTCAATGCATCGAGCCTTCAACCAGACATTATGTATCAAACAAACCAACATAATGTCAAGACTTTAACCACATTGTCACTCTTTGCAGATAGACAATTTAAGGCAATAACGTCCTTGTTGTCTGAGTGCAAAAGAGCGCGTTTGTTCCTAAACTTACCAGACCAAACAGATAAGGCCACCAAGACCGGAAACAACTCCAAAAGGACTATATTTTCCGTAACACCATTAAGAACCCAGCTCACTGGCCAACGCTCAGCAGACCACTCAGTGCCTCAGTAACTCATTGTATGTATGTTATCACAGATTGGCACCAATCAAATGGCTGTATGCGCCAAAGCTCAGAATAAGCCATTCTACGTGGTTGCGGAAAGTTTCAAGTTTGTGCGTCTCTTCCCGCTGAATCAGAGAGATGTGCCGGACAAGTTTAAGGTGAGTGTAAGAAAATAGTTTCTGGTCTGTTTGAACAGATTATCAAGTAACTTCTGATAGCAGCGGTAGCACTAGTAGTTGTTTATGTATGCTGTCTATATGTCTTTTCTAGTTGTCTTCTGAGTACATTCATGGGTACTTTTTTACTTTAAGAGCTTTTTACCACTATAGTCATTGGCTATATTCGTCGCTTCCTTAGGCTATGTTCACACTACGTAAAACTACGGCCGTAGTTTTGCGGAGTTGAACATAGCCTTATGCGCAGTTGGATCCCGGCCGGAGCGTACACACATCGTATACGCTCCGGCCGGGATCTGTGCGGCGCCGGAAAAAAACTGACAGGTCAGTTTTCTGCGGGCGGAATTCAGTGAATTCCGCCCGCAGAAAGACCTGTCAGTTCACTGTGTGCTATGGGAAGCTCTGATGCGGGCGCACGCTGATGCGCCCGCATCAAAGCTCCGCGGCCGGAAAGCTCAACCGGCCGGTACTTAAGTACCGGCCGAGATGATCTGGCCAGAGACCGGCCGTTCCATGACCCGGCCGGGGTTACGGAACGGCCGGTCTCATATGTAGTGTGCACATAGCCTTATGGTGCCTTTACACAGAGATTAATCTGACAGATATTTGAAGCCAAAGCCAGATACAGACTATAAAAAGGTAACAGGTCATAAAGGAAAGACTGAGATTTCTACTCTTCTTAAATCCATTCCTGGCTTTGGCTTAGATTTATCTGACAGATTTTTTTGAGTGTAAACGCACCATTAGATAATGAACAGCAGTTGAGTCTGCACACTGCTGCTCCAGTCAAAAGTCCCGTTTATCAAGCCCTTTTAATAAAGCAGGGAGGGTCCTACTGGTTGAACCCCTGCAAAGAGTCACTTACCCTGTGGATTGATTGGTATCAGAAAGTTATAAAGATTTGTAAAATTACTTTTTTTTTTTTTTTATAAATAGAAGTATTTCAGTACTTATCAGCTGCTTTATGTCCTGCAGGAATTTGTATATTCTCTCCAGTCTGACACAGTGCTCTCTGCTGCTACCTCTGTCCATGTCAGGAACTGTCCAGAGAAGCAGCAAATCCCTATAGAAAACCTCTCCTGCTCTGGACAGTTCCTGACATGGACAGAGGTGGCAGCAGAGAGCACTGTGTCAGACTGGAAAGAATACACCACCTCCTGCAGGACATACAGCAGATGATAAGTACGGGAAGACTGGAGATTTTGTTTTATTTACAAATCTGTATAACTTTCTGACACAAGTTCATTTAAGAATAACCCCCCCCCCCCCCAACGAACTACCCCTTTCAAGGGGTTGTGTCATTAAGAGAACTAGGTCTAAACTGACGCATTACTTGAAAATAAACAGGTTTTAAATGTACAAGCATTTTTAAATGGTCTTGTTAGAAATAGAATTACTAATCTCCTATGTGCTGCTATGTGTTTTAATAACCTGCTGGTACTAATCCACTATAAGGGCCTATTCACACTACAGAAAATATGCGAAAATTCCAAGCGGATCCCCCACCCGTGAACTTTGCTCAAATCCTACCTCCTGTCTGTTTCAGTGTGTCTTAGTAACATTATATTGTGAATAGTTCCTAAGGGCCCTATTCCACAGTAACGATATTCGGCCGATTATTGCTCGGTGAAAGAGAGAACGATCAGCCGTTGATCGTGTCATCGGCTGATCGTTCCCCCACCCCGCATCACTACTGGTTGAATAACGGTGCGCAGCGGGCGACCGACGATTTGAGAAGCAGCAGCATACATTACCTGTCAGGTGTTCTGCTCCGCTCTGTCTTTCTCCCTGGGTCCCACGCTCTCTATCTTCAGAATGGCCTGTCAGCTGACGGAGCGCTCAGCCAATCACAGGCCGCGGGGTCAGCTGACAGGCTATTCTTAAGCCAGAGCGCGCGGGACCCGGGGAGGAAGACGGAGCGGAGCAGAAGACCTGACAGGTAATGTATACTGCGAGGGCTGCAAGAACATCGGTAACTATGTCCCTGCAGCCCTCGCTCAACGATCATCGGGCCGTGGAATAGGCCCAGTAAACGAGCGTCGATCTAGCAGATCGGAGCTCGTTTACATCGTTGATCGGGCCCTCCTCAGCCTGTGAAATAGGACCCTAAGTCTTCAATGGAACCATTACCGGTTTAGATGTTATATGTACAGTGTGCACCTAGTTAACGTTGCGTTTTGTTTCCTTCAGTATAAGGCAGACACACAGCAGCAGAAGAAAGACCTGATGAAAGAGCATCCCTGGATTGACTACACCTCACCCTCCCTTATTACACTGCTTTTTACAGATCTGGGGGTCCTGACTCCCTCTGCTATCAGTGATGAACTAATAAAGCTGTACTTATAAATATATATTAAACCTGACTCCATGATACAGAGGTGTGATTACAGTAAAAACTTTCCATATGAGTCCAGTATTACAACTTCCATCCAGGGAAAATGTGACTAATATTTGGGCTTCTATTGCAAAAAGTTCTTCTAAAACATTAGTATATAGAAATATGAACTAAAAGCACATACAATTGACTTTTTTACATCTATAACCTATGAAAAAGCTTGTTTTCCAGAATACAAAGTTACAGATTAGGACATGGTATGGGAGCAGATTAGCTACATTATTGCAGCTTTATCACCACAATCGTGCTGATTGGTTCCCTTTAACATACATATAAAGTAAATGCTAGATTTATACCACATAGTGGTAAAAACACATTGGGTCAATTTCTATGTAAATACAACTCATCCCATAAAAAACAAGCCTTCAAATAGCACTGACAGGCTGTATATAAAAGGTTACATATAACATGATAGGTAATATATTCTATATAAACCTCCCAGATAGATGGGGATATAATCTCTTTTTTGTTTGATAAGTTATGTTTTAGGACTGTTCAGTATTCACTCAATATATTGCATTAAAGGGGTTCTCAAAATTTACGAAAAATAAATGAATCAACTGGTGTTAGAAAGTTACACTGATTTGTAAATTATGTTTAAATTGAGATTTGCTGCAGCTCTGTGTCAGACTGGAAAGAATACACTACTTCCGGTAGAACATACAGCAGCTGATAAGTACTGGAAGGATTGAGATTTTGAAATAGAAGTAACTTACAAATCTATATAACTATTTAACTTTCCCCATGTATTTCTGGAAATTTACACTTTCTATACAATATAAATTTTTTTTGATCAATTATGAGTGAAAAACAACATTTATACAGATTATGAAGTTCATACAGCTGATTTATATACAATAATGAAGTGGAACAGTATGAATCCCAAATATTAAATATCCATCTATCTGGCATCCATTCTGAGGCCATAAACGCAACATCAGATTTTTTTTCTCTTTGATCCTTCCTTATTCTCTTCCGCTTTTCCTTAAAATACACATTTGAGCATCTTTGTTCATAAATTAGAGTCAGATGTATCGTCATCAGTCTGATCCATTGTCAGATCCTCTGGCAGCCGTCAGCTGCTTCTCAAATTCTTCCTCTGTGATTTTACCCTTTTTCAGCTTTTTTAGCAGCCTGGTATCATGTAGCAGCTCATCCACATCTTCATCATCTATGTCCGAGCCCTATAGGGTACAACAGCAATAAATAAATAGATGTATGCCAACATGTATGACCACTATCATTAGAGATTTAAAGATGCAGTGTATTTCTTTTTTCCCCCCATGCATCTCTATGAGCTTACAATATAAACAGAATTCAGAATACAATTTATAGTCCTCCCACCTTGATTATGTCCTTATAAACATTAAAAGGATACTAGTTTCAGAAAGTTATATAGATTTGTAAATTACTTCTATTTAAAAATCTCCAGACTTCCATCTGCTGTATGTCCTGCAGGAAGTGGTGTATTCTCTCCAGTCTGACAGTGCTCTCTGCTGCCACCTCTGTCCAGAGCAGGAGAGGTTTTATATGGGGGATTTGCTGCTGCACTGGACAGTTCCCAAGATGGACAGAGGTGGCAGCAGGGAGCACTGTATCAGACTGGAAAGAATACACCACTTCCTGCAGGAGATACAGCAGCTGATAAGTATGGGAAAACTTAAATATAGTAAAATAAAAATCTATATAAACTTTGTGATTTGAAAGAAAAACATTTTTAGTACCCCTTTAATAAAGAAGTAACTTATAGACATGGTGGGTGCCACCTGATGCCTATATGAATAGTACTACAATACTATAGTACTATAATACAATATAGATGCATATACATAAAAAAAAAGCCAGTGTCCATGCAGCTGCTGCCCTTGACATCTCATGGCAAGAATAATATTCATAATCACATACTACTTATAGACAAACTTTAAAAGGGGCAGAAAAGGTATTACCTGGCATTACACAGAATGTGGCAGTAACATTGTTTGGCTATAGGACATCATGTGTGGGCGTGATTTCGCCCACATGGGACGACTGCTATAGGGCCCCTGACCCCTCTCATATCATGTATACGTCAGAAACGAGCGTAGGGTGGAAGCGGAGTGCCAAAAAACAGTTGTGTGCTTTCTGCTTCCTGGACATGTTTACAGCTGGGTATACAATACGTTTTTGCAGTCCGTTTACTGGATCCATTTTGCAGTTCATTTTTGAAACGGTTACTTTTAATGTTAAAATTTTGATTTTTTTTTTTTTTTTAATAGGGAAGTCAATGGAAAAGCTGATCCAAATGAACATAATTTCATCCGTTTTTTTCCCAGTAAACAGAATGCAAAAACGCAGTGTGAACTCACCCCAACTAATGTTGTTAGTGCAGTTTTACCTCTTCGTGTTTTCGTTTCAGAGCCATCTTTTTCCTCTTTTCCTTCTTGACCTTTTGCTTCGACCAGGACTTATTTTTTACAAAGTTTCTTCTGCTTTCCCCCTCCTGCTTCAGTTTTTTCTCCTGTAACATTTTCTGTCTTTGCTTTTCCCTGTTTTTATCTTTGTAAGGAATAGTATCTGTATCCACGGTACAGGAAACAAAGTCTGAAAAATCCTTCCCTCTAAGTTCCGGCATTCGGGGCATTCTCAGCAAAGCAAAGCCACGGGCAAGAGCGGAGAAGTCCAAATCTATAGAAATGATAGAAACAGCTAAAAATGATAAAAGGGCAAACAAACACTAGGCCGCAAAAGATCAGGCTGTGTAGGGAATATACTGTGTACTACCATCAGTATTGCACATAGGTATGTTACAGTATAGGAAATAATAACTATGAGATGACCCTATTACTAGGCATGCAACACGCTTTAGTCAGGTCATAACAGTCTATTTTACAGTGTGGCGCGGCCACTGCCCTTACGGAATATCATGTATGTATGTGTCTTATGAATGCCAGGACACAAGATTTTACAGCAGAACATTGTCCAGATCATCCCACTGGCTTGTTTCATTCTATAGTGCATGTTCGTACCATTGTAGACAATAAGCCATCTACATGATGTAAAACACAACATGACTCAGACCAGACCTGGCCTCCTCCTTCCAATAATCCATTATCAATTCATGGTGCTTGCAAGTGCAGTGGAGGTTGTCAAAGAGACTTTGTCAGAAGGTTTATGGCGTCCTATCTCAGGGTGGCATAAACTAGTGACAGAAAAGCTAAACAGAATGATGGATCACTTACATTGCTCTGTGCAGCTGATCCAGAGATCTCCTCCTGAATAACATGGACAATAAGTAGTCTTCTGCATTATGTGCATGAGCCCAGTAGTCCTGAATATTCATGAGAAGCAGAAAACTCCGCCCACCAGCTGCTGATTGGCAGTTATCTATCCATGCTGTGTATAGGCAGTCGATTGTTAATCAGCAGCTGGAGGATGGGAAAGGGGTGTGGCAAGAATCCTATTCTCCTGCATATTAGGAGAACAGCTAAACAAAATGTTGTAAGTAATAAACTGATCTGTTCAGAATTTCAGAATTTGCCCTCATTTAAGACAGCATAAACCTAGCGACAGATTAACAAAGAGGAGCCACCACAGGAGGTGTTCTGTGGCTATACAGCCCCATAACCAAGCTGTGATCCAGCATGCACTGACGCCTTCCTATCACACATATATAATACACAGTATACATACCTTTTACTCTGAAAATGAGGTTGCATTCATGTTTGGCATAAGCCTGTACACAAGATACAAAAGCTTTCATGCCTTTCTCAAATATTGCCCGATCACTTTGTGCCATAGATCGTAATTTTGGCAGATGATCCACTGTACATTTGAAGTCCGCCATTTCTTGCAAAGGACACTATGATATAATCAAGAGATTGGGAAAATTAGTTGTTGTTGAACTTTAAACTACATCAGCAAAGCATTACTTGAAGAGGTTTTTCAAGGAAAAAAAAAAAAAGTTTTTCAAATCAAGTTTTGATAATTCGGTGTCTGAGTGCTCAGAATGCAACTGATCAGGAGAAGTCCACATGCTGTGCATTCCCTTCCCGCTCTGTGCTATGTGACCTGGATGGCCACATAATGTAAGTTTTTAGGGCCGTCCCTGGATAACATTGAAGAGAATCACAGCGAATACTGCAAATCAATATTAAGTGCATAAAGTCACATGATACATAAATACAAGCTCATATCACAGAGGCGTATCATATAATATAACAAGGACACTTAGGAATGTGGACAGGTAAGTATACAGCTTTATTATTTTCTATAAACTTTCATCAGTCGCCGATCATGCACCTCTTATTACACGTAGTGATGCGTGGTCGGAGGACGATGATTTTTAAACATGCCGAAAGACAACGATCAGCTGACGATCGGCTCCTCGGCTGATTATTGTCTTTATTACACAGTGCGATATCTGACTGGTTGGGCAGGTAGTCACTCTGTGTATAATAGGGCCCTGAGAGATGTAGCTGGCATTGAAGAGTATATACTTTGTTGATATGTAAAGTAAAAAGAGCACTAACAGAGAAAATATACAAGATAAGACACTCACCTTCTGGTTTATTGAAAGAAAATTTACATATGATTCTTCCATAGGAAGCAGAAATACCAGGGCATTGCCGTGATTACCGATCCTTGCCGTACGTCCACACCGATGAACAAAAGCACTAGAGAAAAGAAAAATAGTCAGAATAGTTCACAACTAGAGGAATACATGCACCGAATACACAGACTAAAAGTCCTATTACACAAAGGGATTTTTAACAATTAACAATAAACAATTGCAAATGAGATTTTTTTATCGTTAACCTGAAATCGTTCACCATATTACACAGAACGATGGTCATTAGTTACGATCGTTACCAAGATCGTTTACTCCTTCTGATCCCAGCAAAACAATGGACAATGTGCAATTACACTAAACTATTAGTGAACAAATGCAGAACTTGAGCGAATGTGGAATTACAGCGAAAGATTAACGATAATTTTAGGTTGAGATCTAAATCAACGATCAACGACATACGGACGATTTTTCGATGGTTGCCTGCAATTACACAGAACGTTTATAGTTTAAATCCGAACGATAAAACGATTTTTGGAACGATAATCGTCCTATGTAATAGGGCCCTAATTTTATTAGCCATTCTTTTGTTGTTTATAAACTGTTAGTAAGGAAACGGAGTGACCGCTAATAAAGCCGCCATTACCCTTTCCACTGGGGAAGTATCTAAAAGCCTGATAGTGAAACAAATCTAAGCATACAGCAATCCCCTGCCAACATACTGCTTAACAGGTTGAGGTAGTTTAGTAGTTTAAAACCCTGTGGAATATATAATCCTTAATGGTGCGTTCACACCTACAGGATCTGCAGCTGATTTCATTTAAATAACTGAACACAGCATCAAATCTGCTGCAGATCCTGCAGGTGTGAACGCACCCTAAAGGTGCTATATTCAGTTACAGGATATTGGGGGAGATTTAACCAGTCTTACAGCAAGTTCTCGGTTACCCATAGCAATAAATCACAGCTTAGTGTTCAAATATTCCTGATTGGTTGCTATGGGTAACAAACTGTAAAGCACATTCGCAAGTACCGTATCGCAGCGGGTTTTCGCTGTGAAATCTGCTGCAGTACAGATTACTATTGAAGTCTATGGCACTCCATTCTTACAGAAGATTTTCATTCCACTGCAAGAATATACAGTTTCATAGTCTTATAAAAAACTTAGAAATGTGATGTGATGTTAAAAAATAATAAAGAGACCATGCTGACCTTTCAATGCTCCCACAGTGCCCTACTGCTTGCTTCTCCGGGTCCCCCACTAAGTGACTGCCTGCTCAGTCAATCCTAGCTGTCACAATGCAGGCCTGAGGGTGTCATAGCTACCATTGAAGCTGTGTGACCCCTTTGCACAGCCCCGATGGTGATTAGAGGGAGAATTCTCCCTCTGTTCTGCCCTATAGATGCTACCATTGCACTGACCGCAGCATCTATAGGGATAACTGCCGCAATCCGAGCTTGGTTCGGGTCTCTGCAGTTGCGGTGGGTGTCCGGCTATCAATGACAGCCGGGACCCCACCGCGAATGGTTTCATCTGAGGATGTAACTGTACGTCCATGAGTGGCAACTGAATTAATTAATACTCTTTTTTTTTCCTTTACAAATTCAGCAATAGTAAGGGCCACAAATACAACCCTCTGTAAAAACAAAGTAGAAATATGAGAGACGTTTCTCAAAAGTTCAAAAGCAATTGCTCATATTGAGAAAGTGTGCTTACCTGGCACTGCTGGGAGGGTCGTACTGCAAAACCCAGTTCACTTCTGGTATGTCAATCCCTCTGGCCATAACATCTGTACACACCAAAATACCACTGCGCCAAATGACAAATGAGACAACAAATGCTTAACGCCCAGGTAATGCCAAACACTAATAATGTTCAATGCCGTATCATGTTAGTAGGCAACACCGAAAGTACTTCTTCCATTCATGAATACTCTATCAGCCAACAAGATACTTCCTACATATATGTAGCCGACAAAGTGTTCTTACCTTTCAAGCTTTCTAAATTCTGTGAAAATCCTGTTCCGCTTGTGCTTCATTTTCCCATGGATGCTCATTACTTTGACATTCTTCACAAAGCTCTCTAACGCTTTCCCATAGTACTCCACACAGGCGCAGGTGCTGCACACACAGGCAGAAAACAGCATAGTAAAACAAATCTTAAGACTATCTATACCAGGGGTGCCCAGCTGTTGCAAAACTACAATTCCCATCATGCCTGGACAGCCAAAGCTTTAGCTGTCCAGGCATGATGGGAGTTGTAGTTTTGTAACAGCTGGAAGGCCGCAGTTTGACACCCATGATCTATACCCATCAAAACTTTATCCACTAGAAGTCATTACCTGAAGAACACAAGATGTTTCTCTTGCTTTCGTTGCCGCAGGAAACTCACGAGGTAGTTGAACTTTTCGTCTGCTTTGCAAATCTGTTTAAAGCAATCATCAATATGAGATCGATCCCCGTTCATGCCCTAATGTACCCTGCTCAGTCATGTTAGTAGAGAAGAGAAGTGTTCGGGCTTACCATATAATAATTCTGAAGTCTTGTCGGTGTTTTTTGGGTGTTGGTGGCTGCCACTCCTTTTTCCTTCACCATGATACGCACAGGGTTCCGGAGCCCGGCTCGCACCAGATTCTCTACTTCTTGAGTCTGGGTGGCAGAAAATAGACCGGTCCTCCGTTGCTTGGGCAGAAAACCCAATATGGTGTTAATGCTACAATTGAGAAAGTAAAAACTCTCTATAAGCATAAAATCTAAAGGCAATGCGGCACTTGTCATTAGCCAGTAGCTGAGTAGCCTTATACGTATGAGAGAATGTTCACATATATCCAGATTATAGGCGATAAGTGTCTGATCACCAGGGGTCTGAACAAGGAACACGAGAAGCGGGGAATTCTTGTTACCCAAAGATTTGGAATAGAACGGCAGTCAAGTAAATGGCCTTTTACACTGGCCTGTGTAAAAGTGACAGCAATCTGTGGAGGACCGGAAAAACGGCCAGTCCTTGGCTGAACGTCTGTTTAGAGTAGGCTTCAAAATTTATTATCAGCCGCACATCTTCCTGTGTAAACAGGGGATGTGAGGCTGATAACGATAAAGGCAAACTGTATGCATAAATACACTCACCGGCCACTTTATTAGGTACACCTGTCCAACTGCACGTTACCACTTAATTTCTAATCAGCCAATCACATGGCGGCATCTCAGTGCATTTAGGCATGTAGACATGGTCAAGACAATCTCCTGCAGTTCAAACCGAGCATCAGTATGGGGAAGAAAGGTGATTTGAGTGCTTTTGAACGTGGCATGGTTGTTGGTGCCAGAAGGGCTGGTCTGAGTATTTCAGAAACTGCTGATCTACTGGGATTTTTACGCACAACCATGTCTAGGGTTTACAGAGAATGGTCCGAAAAAGAAAAAACATCCAGTGAGCGGCAGTTCTTTGGGCGGAAATGCCTTGTTGATGCCAGAGGTCAGAGGAGAATGGGCAGACTGGTTCCAGCTGATAGAAAGGCAACAGTGACTCAAATAGCCAACCGTTACAACCAAGGTAGGCAGAAGAGCATCTCTGAACGCACAGTACGGCCAACTTTGAGGCAGATGGGCTACAGCAGCAGAAGACCACACCGGGTGCCACTCCGCTCAGCTAAGAACAGGAAACTGAGGCTACAATTTGCACAAGCTCATCGTAATTTGACAGTAGAAGATTGGAAAAACGTTGCCTGGTCTGATGAGTCTCGATTTCTGCTGCGACATTCGGATGGTAGGGTCAGAATTTGGCGTCAACAACATGAAAGCATGGATCCATCCTGCCTTGTATCAACGGTTCAGGCTGGTGGTGGTGGTGTCATGGTGTGGGGAATATTTTCTTGGCACTCTTTGGGCCCCTTGGTACCAATTGAGCATCGTTGCAACGCCACAGCCTACCTGAGTATTGTTGCTGACCATGTCCATCCCTTTATGACCACAATGTACCCAGCATCTTATGGCTACTTTCAGCAGGATAATGCGCCATGTCATAAAGCTAGAATCATCTCAGACTGGTTTCTTGAACATGACAATCAGTTCACTGTACTCAAATGGCCTCCACAGTCACCAGATCTCAATCCAATAGAGCATCTTTGGGATGTGGTGGAACGGGAGATTCGCATCATGGATGTGCAGCCGACAAATCTGCGGCAACTGTGTGATGCCATCATGTCAATATGGACCAAAATCTCTGAGGAAGCTTCCAGCACCTTGTTGTATCTATGCCACCAAGAATTGAGGCAGTTCTGAAGGCAAAAGGGGGTCCAACCCGTTACTAGCATGGTGTACCTAATAAAGTGGCCGGTGAGTGTATACCTCTATCCATGCCGCCTGTTTCCAGATCACACAGCAGTGTATACTTACCTAGTGTGCTGCTGTCGAGATCCAGCATCCTCTTTCTTCGGCTCTCCCGTCTGAAGACACAGCAGCTGAACAGGAGAGCTGGAAAACAGAATGGTGGATCACAGCAGCAGTGCAGTGGGTAAGTATGCACTGTTAAGTGATCTGGAAAATAACAGGACGGATATATGTATATCTGTGCTGTCAGTTTCCATGGCTGCACGAACGAAACAAGGATCGTTTGCGCAGCCCGAATTCTCGTGCCACGCAAAGGTACTGCAAACAAGGGCCAATCTCACTGATTAGCGCTTGTTTGAGGTTGCCTGTGGCTGAGAAATTGACTAATGTAAAAGGACCTTAAAGAGGTATTCAAGGAAAATGTATTTTCCCCCTATCCACGGGATAGGGGAAAGTAGGAGACCACGGGGGTCCGACCACTGTACCCTCCGGTGATCTCTGTATCGGATCCCTGGCTTCTGTGTTATGAATAAAGATGTGAGTACGGCACATGGATATGGGAAAAAGATAACTTTACTGGAATACCACTTTAAGTGCACCGCTGTTCTACTCCCATATTATGAGACTGACAGAGAATGTTCATGGGTGTATTCAGCCATCTCCAGCATTCCCATAACAAGTGAACATACTCATCCACCGCTCCTTTTACTTAATGAAAAAGGGACCTCGGTTCTCATCATTGCCGTGGGTGATAGCAGCTGGGCTCCCACTGATCAGACACTTATCCTGTAGATAATCTTGGCAAAAAACCCATGAAATGATATATTATTGAGTGTATGTATAGTGCAGCTATATAGATTAGATTAAACAAGTCAGAATATATACATATAAGGTCTAGCACCTTGCTTCAAACCCCAAATCCAGAAGTCTGTCTGCTTCATCCAAAATAAGAACATCCAGGGTCTTCACGGCACTGACCAAATCCAGCCCATCTGCCTGTCTCCGAAACATGTCTTCCAACCTCCCTGGGGTGGCCACAATAATGTTTCCACTATTGAGAACAAGGACAATTAAAATACATAGGATTATGGTACAACTAAACTAATGCACCAGATTTATCAAAAAGCATGTATCTGTGTTATAAATTGGGCGCAAAATGTTTAGCAGCACGGACACTTACCCGTGTTCTTTGAATTTCTTCACATCTTCAACAGGATTACTTCCACCAATAAGGAGGATCTGACTGAAAGAGTAAAAGCTCAAATATAAAAACTCTATAAAGGCACAACAAAACATGAGGCGTAGGATGCAATTTTGTTTTCTTTATGCATTACATAGTCCTATCATAATAGCTACTCCTTACAGTTTATCACACGTCATATATATCCGTGCTGTCAGTTTCCTTTTATCGTTCTCGTCCGACGACGATAAATTTTAAAGTGACTCTGTACCCACAATCTGACCCCCCCCCCAAACCACTTGTACCTTTGGATAGCTGCTTTAATCCAAGATCTGTCCTGGGGTCCGTTCAGCAGGTGATGCAGTTATTGTCCTAAAAAACAACTTTTAAACTTGCAGCCCCGTGCCCAACGGCTGTGGCCTAGAGTATCTGTGCCCTAACTTTTCACCACCCCTCAGTCCCTCCTCCCCACCCTCTTCATCAATAGGAATGCCACTGGAACATTTTCTCCAGTCTGAACATTGCACAGGTGCCTTAACGATCCAGCCCATGTTCAGTATTCACACAGCTTATGAATAGGAGACAATCTGCCTGAAGCATTCCTAATGAGGAGGAGTCCGGGGAAGAGAGACAGAGAGGGTGTGCCAGCCTAATTTATACACAATCTAAGCCCCGGCTGTTGGACACAGGGCTGCAAGTTTAAAAGTTCTTTTTTAGGACAATAACTGCATCACCTGCTGAACGGACCCCAGGAAAGATGTTGGGTTAAAAGCAGCTGACGGTACAAATGGTTTGGGGGGGTTCAGATTGAGGGTACAGAGTCGCTTTAAAGCATGATCTAAAGACGCGATCGCTGAAAGATCAGACGTTTTCCCGTCCTCGGCTGATTGTGTCACTTTTACACGGGCCGATTATCGGTTGCAAGAGCGATTCTGGCAACAATCCTGGCTCTTAATCTTAGAAAAAGAATAAACAATCATAAAACTAGTACAAGATATTAGGACTTACCAGAATTGTGGGAAATGCTTGGTGAAGTAAGAAAGCACTTCATCAATCTGTATTGCAAGTTCCCGAGTTGGAGTTATAATGATTGCACCAACCTATACAAATGTGAAAGAGGAGACAAAACAGTAAATCCACATAAAGTACTGCAACTAATAAGATGTACTGCAACTAATAAGATTTTCTGGTATGATTCACGTTAAAGAATTTTAGAAAAATATTAGTATTCCCAGAAATATAAATAGGGAAACCCTGTTTCCCTAAAAATAAGACAACCCCTGAAAATAAGACCTAGTAGAGGATTTGATGAATTACTAAATATAAGGCCTCCCCCGAAAGTTAGACCTAGCTAAGTTTTTGTTTGGAAGCACACCCGCCGAGCAGAACACCAGGGCATGCAGCTGTGATTCTTTTTATCCGGCTGCAGTTGTCCCCTACCTTCACTCACCGTTGCAGAGCAGCGGCATGCAGGACATTAACACTGTCACCTGACGCCATACCGTAAGCTGTCCCTGCCGTGCTGAGCTCTCCCTGGTGGCTGGAAGCTGCCATATCGCATGCTTTGTCCCTGCTGTGCTGTACGAGTGTGCTACGGTCAGCTCCCCCTGGTGGCCGAAAGCCGCCATACTGCAAGCTGTCCCTGCTGTGCTGAGCTCCCCCTGGTGGCCGGAAATCGCCATACCATACACTGTCCCTGCTGTGCTGTACGAGTGTGCCATGGTCAGCTCCCTCTGGTGGCCAGAAGCCGCCATACCGTACTCTGTCCCTGGTGCACATGTGATGTGAATTCTTCTTCAAGGAAAAATAAGACATTCCCTGAAAAATAAGACCTAGTGCATCTTTGGGAGCAAAAATTCATATGAGACTATGTTATTTTCGAGGGAAACACAGTAGCTATCCAGGTATGTAATCCAATGTATGTAGGTTCCAATCATGACAGACACCACAACACAAGTGTGAACACAGCCTCAGAAATTACACTCCCTCTTCGGGATTTACTGGACTCACTAAAATGGTGACTAAAAACTAAATCAGAAATCGGAAAATGATGTTACCTGATTCTTCTTCAGTTTCCCTTCTCTTCTCAGTAGTATTTCCAGCAGAGGGATCACAAAGGCCAGCGTCTTCCCGCTTCCAGTTATCTGTGACCAAAATGACATAACAAACTGAGTATAAGATCTAACAAACACAAACGGGAACTGCGCAAGTGCAATAACGGTACTTACAGCTTCTGCAGCGATATCTTTATTGCTCATAAACAGCGGGATGGTCGCAGCCTGAAACGGAAGGGAAATATCACAACTGTGTCAGAGTAAAGTTATATCAGTTATATTCCTGACTACAGCAATTTGCAGACATTCTGGTTATTGTGGGGGCGGGGCACACTGGTTGTGTTTACATTAGGGGACAGAATATAACAATTAAAGCTGGGTTCACACTGCGTTTTTGCAATCCGTTTTTAAAAAAAAAAAAAACGGATTTAAAAAAACGGATGCATTTGTGTGCATCCGTTTTGATCCGTTTTTCCATTGACTTCCATTGTAAAAAAAAAACGGATCCGTTTTTATCCGTTTTTTTACAATGGAAGTCAATAGAAAAACGGATCAAAACGGATGCACACAAATGCATCTGTTTTTTAAATCCGTTTTTTTTTTGGCAAAAAACGGATCAAAAAAAACGGATTGCAAAAACGCAGTGTGAACCCAGCCTAATTCTAAAGAGAGAAGAAACAGACATGGCCGCACATGGATAAACATATCCCTGATCCTTCAGCTTCTCAGCACTATACACGACTAACATCAGGAGTTAGTTACAATTTGGCCACACCCTGCTTCACGGTTCCAAATTCGTGTGGGCCCCTAACTGAAAAAATGGCGCAGCCCCACGGCCATTATTGTAGCGGCGCAGTGTCTGTAGGGCGGGGCTATTCCTGGCAGCATTGGGGTCGCTAGGCAACTTGCTCACTCGCTTCCCACCTCAGGCACTGTTGTTGTGGTTGCCATGTGGTACTGCGCCATTTTTAAAGGGGTATTCCAAGATAAAATAACCTGTCCACTATACACAGGATATGGGACAAGTATGAGATTGCGGCAGTGGGTCCGACCTGCGTGTCCCCTGGTGATCAGGCCCCGCCTCCTTTGTTTTGAATAGAGCTGCGAGTACGGCAGGTGCCCCGTGTCTCTACTCATTCTCTATGGAAGCGCCGGAGAGAGATGAGTGCAGCAATGTATTTTATCTGGAAAACCCATTTAAAGTGTCAATGTCTTTTTTTTTTTTTTTTTTTTTGTAGGTGATTTTAAGAAACTTTGTAATTGGGTTTATTAGGCAAATAATCCATTATCTGCATTCAAAAAGCCTTTCCCAAGGTCCCCCCCCCCCCATCTCAGTCACTGCTCATTATCAAAAAATCAGAACTCTTTTACATCAGTCGGGCCCTGTGTAACCTATGGAGGGGGGAGGGGTGGAGGAAGGAGATTAGTCACCAACAGAGAGCAGAGAACAACTGATTACACAGTAGGAGCTGTGTGAAAGCCACTTTTCAGAGGTCAGTGCTGACTTCAGAGGAGATAGCCCGGTGATGTAGCTGTAAATTAACTCTTTGTTGCCCTGTTTTGGTGCCTCATTAAGTTAGGGACTAGAGATGAGCGAACCTGGAGCATGTTCGAGTCGATCCGAACCCTAACTTTCGGCATTTGATTAGCGGTGGCTGCTGAAGTTGGATAAAGCCCTAAGGCTATGTGGAAATCATGGGTATAGTCATTGGCTGTATCCATGTTTTCCAGACAACCTTAGAGCTTTATCCAAGTTCAGCAGCCCCAGCTAATCAAATGCCGAACGTTCTGGTTCGGATCGACTCGAACCCGAACCCGGTTCACTCATCTCTATTAGGGACCTGCAGGAGTCTTGTAGCAGTGTGTGGGCTTATACAATATATCACAGTATAACTCACTCCTGAGGGTAGTATTATATAGTGATGGTCTGTGGATGTGCAGCCATGTCTGTTTCTTATCACTACAGAATTGCTTTTATTAGTTACATTGCACTGTCCATCAGCCACTCCAGATCATTACAGAGCCACCTAGAATGGAGCTGCTGCAGGGAGAACAACTCAATGCTGGACACAGGAGAAGAGGACACCATGATAACACTGTGTGGGGGAGGACACCATGGTTACAGTCACTGTGAGGGGGACAGCCGGGGGGGGGGGGGGTAGGGGGGGGGGGGGGGGGGGGGGGGGGAGGGAGGGAGGGAGGACACAATGGTTACAGTCACTGTGAGGGGGACAGCCGGGGGGTAAGGACAAATGATAACACCTGCAGTCACTGTGATGAGGACAGCCGGGGGGGGATGGAGACACCATGGTTACAGTCACTGTGAGGGGAGCAGCTGGGGGGAGGACACCATGGTTACAGTCACTGTGAGGGAGGACAGCCGGGGGGGGGGGGGGGGGGGGAGGACACCATGGTTACAGTCACTGAGGGGGGGAGGACACCATGGTTACAGTCACTATGGGGGGAGGACACCATGGTTACAGTCACTGAGGGGGGGAGGACACCATGGCTACAGTCACTATGGGGGGGAGGACACCATGGCTACAGTCACTATGGGGGGGAGGACACCATGGTTACAGTCACTATGGGGGGAGGACACCATGGTTACAGTCACTATGGGGGGAAGGACACCATGGTTACAGTCACTATGGGGGGAGGACACCATGGTTACAGTCACTATGGGGGGAAGGACACCATGGTTACAGTCACTATGGGGGGAGGACACCATGGTTACAGTCACTATGGGGGGAGGACACCATGGTTACAGTCACTATGGGGGGAGGACACCATGGTTACAGTCACTATGGGGGGAGGACACCATGGTTACAGTCACTATGGGGGGAGGACACCATGGTTACAGTCACTATGGGGGGAGGACACCATGGTTACAGTCACTGAGAGGGGGCAGCCGGGGGGAGGACACCATGGTTACAGTCACTGTGAGGGGGGCAGCCGGGGGGAGGACACCATGGTTACAGTCACTGTGAGGGGGACAGCCGGGGGGTAAGGACAAATGATAACACCTGCAGTCACTGTGATGAGGACAGCCGGGGGGGGATGGAGACACCATGGTTACAGTCACTGTGAGGGGAGCAGCTGGGGGGAGGACACCATGGTTACAGTCACTGTGAGGGAGGACAGCCGGGGGGGGGGGGGGGGGGGAGGACACCATGGTTACAGTCACTGAGGGGGGGAGGACACCATGGTTACAGTCACTATGGGGGGAGGACACCATGGTTACAGTCACTGAGGGGGGGAGGACACCATGGCTACAGTCACTATGGGGGGGAGGACACCATGGCTACAGTCACTATGGGGGGGAGGACACCATGGTTACAGTCACTATGGGGGGAGGACACCATGGTTACAGTCACTATGGGGGGAAGGACACCATGGTTACAGTCACTATGGGGGGAGGACACCATGGTTACAGTCACTATGGGGGGAAGGACACCATGGTTACAGTCACTATGGGGGGAGGACACCATGGTTACAGTCACTATGGGGGGAGGACACCATGGTTACAGTCACTATGGGGGGAGGACACCATGGTTACAGTCACTATGGGGGGAGGACACCATGGTTACAGTCACTATGGGGGGAGGACACCATGGTTACAGTCACTATGGGGGGAGGACACCATGGTTACAGTCACTGAGAGGGGGCAGCCGGGGGGAGGACACCATGGTTACAGTCACTGTGAGGGGGGCAGCCGGGGGGAGGACACCATGGTTACAGTCACTGTGAGGGGAGCAGCTGGGGGGAGGACACCATGGTTACAGTCACTGTGAGGGAGGACAGCATGGTTACAGTCACTGAGGGGGGGAGGACACCATGGTTACAGTCACTATGGGGGGAGGACACCATGGCTACAGTCACTATGGGGGGAGGACACCATGGCTACAGTCACTATGGGGGGGAGGACACCATGGTTACAGTCACTATGGGGGGGAGGACACCATGGTTACAGTCACTATGGGGGGAGGACACCATGGTTACAGTCACTATGGGGGGAGGACACCATGGTTACAGTCACTGAGAGGGGGGCAGCCGGGGGGAGGACACCATGGTTACAGTCACTGTGAGGGGGGCAGCCGGGGGGAGGACACCATGGTTACAGTCACTGTGAGGGGGGACAGCCGGGGGGGGGGGGGGGGGGAGGACACCATGGTTACAGTCACTGTGAGGGGGGGAGGACACCATGGTTACAGTCACTATGGGGGGAGGACACCATGGCTACAGTCACTATGGGGGGGAGGACACCATGGTTACAGTCACTATGGGGGGAGGACACCATGGTTACAGTCACTATGGGGGGAGGACACCATGGTTACAGTCACTATGGGGGGAGGACACCATGGCTACAGTCACTATGGGGGGGAGGACACCATGGCTACAGTCACTATGGGGGGGAGGACACCATGGCTACAGTCACTATGGGGGGGAGGACACCATGGCTACAGTCACTATGGGGGGAGGACACCATGGCTACAGTCACTATGGGGGGGAGGACACCATGGTTACAGTCACTATGGGGGGAGGACACCATGGTTACAGTCACTATGGGGGGGAGGACACCATGGTTACAGTCACTATGGGGGGAGGACACCATGGTTACAGTCACTATGGGGGGAGGACACCATGGTTACAGTCACTATGGGGGGAGGACACCATGGTTACAGTCACTGAGAGGGGGGCAGCCGGGGGGAGGACACCATGGTTACAGTCACTGTGAGGGGGGCAGCCGGGGGGAGGACACCATGGTTACAGTCACTGTGAGGGGGCAGCCGGGGGGAGGACACCATGGTTACAGTCACTGTGAGGGGGGACAGCCGGGGGGGGGGGGGGGGGAGGACACCATGGTTACAGTCACTATGGGGGGAGGACACCATGGTTACAGTCACTGAGAGGGGGGCAGCCGGGGGGAGGACACCATGGTTACAGGACACCATGGCGGCGAGTACCTGCACCGGAGTCATGTGGGAGAAGCGCAGGTCTCTCAGGGTCTCGCGGATCTTCTCATTCAGCTTCTCCGGTAAAGAGTCCCAGGAACCTTCTGTTACATTCTCCATCTTCCTGCAGGAACAGCCTCGCACGTGGGTTCAGTGCACCCGGCTAATCGGTCCCCACAGCATCCGGCAACATGTGCTCAAGTGAAAGGTTCCGGACAGCGGTAAAACTTGACTAGTGTCATTGATGCCGTGAAACATGAGCTGTACAGTACATAGAGACTGGTTGACATATTGAACTTTGTGAATATTCTGGGCTGTTCCGCTGTATGCAGCCGCATCATTACTATACATTTACTGAATAAATCACCCAATGCTCCCGTGTGATATATGTCCTCAGTACAGTCCCTGCTGTCCTACTATAGTCCCTACTCTCCTGTCATACTGACCACCCTGTCTTGTCAAACTTACCCTACTGTACTGTCCTGTTATACTGACCCTACTGTACTGTCCTGTCATACTGACCCTACTGTACTGTCCTGTCATACTGACCCTCCTGTCCTGTCATACTGACCCTCCTGTAATGTCCTGTCCTGTCATACTGTCCCTGCGGTACTGTCCTGTCATACTGTCCCTACTGTTCTGTACGGACATGGAGAAAAAAGGAGCTGCTGCACCTCACACCTATGTCTGACACTAATTCCTCTCGGCTACATTTAAAAGCCAACAACAGGATGTTGGTATATAATTTGATCAAACCATATTGCCTCATGTACCACGTGCAGGTCCCCTGAAGTCCCTACACTAACTCAACACTGTGTCGGTCAGCGACCGGAAACCCTGCATAGCGAGCACAAGCAGGGAAGGGAAGCCATAGAATGGCCCTGCAACCCCACTGTCACAGGACCAAACCCCAAGGGCCCCCCCAAACCCAGCAGGCGCCGCCAGTGGAGAAAGCTGCCACCAACCAACACAAGTGTGAACATGGTCTTACTACTCACCATTGCTCCTGCAGGTAGAATGGGAAAACTGGGAGGTACTTGCCATGTGTGCACATGTGCTTCTGCTAATTGGGGTCACATGGGTCTTACCAGGAGGAGTGCTAGCCACTCAGAAAAGGGAGAAAAGTAAAATACGGACATGGACAGAAAAAGGAGCTGCTGCACCTCACACCTATGGCTGACACTAAAGCCTCTCGGCTATATTTAAAAACCAACGCCAGGATGTTGGTATATAATTTGATCAAACCATATTGCCTCATGTACCATCTGCAACTCAACACTGTCGGTCAGCGACTGCAAACCCTACGAAGCTGTACTGTCTTTTCATATAGACCCTACTCTCCTGTCATACTGACCCTCCTGTCTTGTCAAACTGACACTACTGTCCTGTCATACTGTCCCTACTGTCCTGTCATACTGACCCTACTGTACTGTCATACTGTGCATATTCATGTACTGTACTTTTCTGGATGCTGCCCCCATTCATGTACACTGTCCTGTCATACTCTCCATGTACTGTTCTCTCCCTGATGCTGTTCTTATTTGTGTACACTTAGGGTACTATTACACGAAGAGATTATTGGCTGTACTTGGCTGAACCGTTCCAGCCGATAATCGTTTTGTGTAATAGGTCATGTTTTAGATCAATTTTAAATCAGCAAACAGGCACAATGTTGGCTGATCGTTGATTTAATGGGTCTCACGGATCTTATAATTCAGATTCTCTGGTAAAGAGTCACAGGAACCTTCTGTTACATTCTCCATCTTCATATAGGAACAGCCTCACATGTCGGTCAGTGCATCCGGCTAATCAGCCCCCACAGTAGCCGGCAACATGTGTTCAAGCGAAAGGTTCTGGACAGCGGTAAAACTTCACTTGTGTCATTGATGCCGTGAAACATGAGCTGTACAGTACATAGAGACTGGTTGACATATTGAAGTTTGTGAATATTCAATGTTGGCTGATCGTTGATTTACAGCAGTGATGGGGAACCTTTGGCCCTTCAGCTGTTGCAAAATTACAATTCCCATCATGCCTGGACAGCCAAGGCGAAGCAAAGGGAATTGTAGTTTTGCAACAGCTGGAGGGCCGAAGGTTCCCCATCCCTGATTTACAGCATGACCTAAAATCCCGATAAACGGAGCAGCGGCAGCAGCACACCGCCACCGCCTCCTATGGGCCATCTGGACGATCTAAAGATTGTCATTTCACATTGCGGAGACTTTCAAAACTTTCTGTGGCTGCCTCTATGGCCTCTCCAGCCTTTTCCCACAGCCCACATCCCTCTCTCCTTGCCTCCAGACACATGTATACAGTGTATATGACTCTGGTCTCCCTAAACTTCCCCCTGACAATATTACATCTCTAAAAGACCCTTTAACTTACTTCGAATTGAAATGAGTAATTAAATCCTCGCAGTCTGGCAAGACCTCTGGTGCAGATGAATTCTTCCTTCCGTACTACAAAAAATTCCTTCCTTTAGGCTAGATTCGAACAGGACGTATCTGCAGACGATTTCACGCTTTGAGTTCGCAGCAAAATCCACTGCGGATCCCAAACTGGAATTTTCAATGAGATTACATACTCATAGCGGAATTGTCATCCTGCTACGAATATGTAAATGCCACACCTTTAAAGGGGTACTCCAGCGGGGGCTATTTTGGGATCTGGCCGGGGAGGAGACACCTTTAAGGGTGCCTTTACACAGAGAGATTTATCTGACAGATCATTGAAGCCAAAGCCAGGAACAGACTGTAAACAGAGAAAAGGTAATACAGGAAAGACTAATAGGTCTCCTCCTTTCTAATCCAGGTTCCTAAGATTGCTAGTAGTGCTGTTCCCTATCTCCTTACCTAGATAGCGGTTGCATAGCTGCCTTCAGGAGACTGGACCTGGATACAGTAAGTATAGCTGTTATATAGCAGCCTTCAGGAGACTGGACCTGGATACAGTAAGTATAGCTGCCTTCAGGAGACTGGACCTGGATACAGTAAGTATAGCTGTTATATAGCTGCCTTCAGGAGACTGGACCTGGATACAGTAAGTATAGCTGTTATATAGAAACCTTCAGGAGACTGGACCTGGATACAGTAAGTATAGCTGTTATATAGAAACCTTCAGGAGACTGGACCTGGATACAGTAAGTATAGCTGTTATATAGCTGCCTTCAGGAGACTGGACCTGGATACAGTAAGTATAGCTGTTATATAGCTGCCTTCAGGAGACTGGACCTGGATACAGTAAGTATAGCTGTTATATAGCTGCCTTCAGGAGACTGGACCTGGATACAGTAAGTATAGCTGTTATATAGCTGCCTTCAGGAGACTGGACCTGGATACAGTAAGTATAGCTGTTATATAGCAGCCTTCAGGAGACTGGACCTGGATACAGTAAGTATAGCTGTTATATAGCTGCCTTCAGGAGACTGTACCTGGATACAGTAAGTATATAGTTATATAGCTTCCTTCAGGAGACTGGACCTGGATACAGTAAGTATAGCTGTTATATAGCAGCCTTCAGGAGACTGGACCTGGATACAGTAAGTATAGCTGTTATATAGCTGCCTTCAGGAGACTGGACCTGGATACAGTAAGTATAGCTGTTATATAGCTGCCTTCAGGAGACTGGACCTGGATACAGTAAGTATAGCTGTTATATAGCTGCCTTCAGGAGACTGGACCTGGATACAGTAAGTATAGCTGTTATATAGCTGCCTTCAGGAGACTGGACCTGGATACAGTAAGTATAGCTGTTATATAGCTTCCTTCAGGAGACTGGACCTGGATACAGTAAGTATAGCTGTTATATAGCTACCTTCAGGAGACTGGACCTGGATACAAGTATAGTTTTGTTTTAAATCTTAAAAAAAAACAACACTAAATTGCAAACATGCTTTATATCACATCCCCTATTGGTGCAGATTTTGAAAGGTATTAAAAAATAAAAATTTCTAGTATGAAAGACACTTATGCCAGTCACCCTGCAACCCTGTCTCACCACTGCTCAGGAATCTGTGTGTAGATGCGGTGAGCTGAATTACCTATGCATATTGATAATGGACTTCATCCACAGAGCTTAAAAAAAAAAAAAAAATCAGTGGACATGTGAATAAGACTTGTTTTTTTTCCCTTTCCTTTTTTGTTTTCTTCAAATTGTTGTTTACTATTTGTTCTTTTGTATTTAACAGAGTTCTCTAACCGAAAAACCTGCTTCACGTGATTCATTTTTTCAGGAGATATTCAACATTATGTTCCTAAACTTCCTGGGCGCCAACAACAAAGAGCAGGACTCTAAGTGACGCATATTTAAAGATGAAGAAATTCAGAGACTATTTTTGTTAAACAATGTTTTATTCTTCACTGAACCTGGGTAATATTTAGACAAGCATTCTCTTCTTAAATGTACATCTTCAAAGTAAATTTGAAAGTGAAATTCAAAAAACAAATTTGCAAGCAACAGTCCTAACCAAATAATTAGATCACTGTATAACCTGCTGTGCGAGAACCTTAGCCCAGGGTTAAAAATATTCTTTAAGGGTACGTTCACACTTACCGGATCCGCAGCGTATTTTCTGCTGCGGATCCACACCAGATTTCATTTAAATAACTGAACACAGCATCAAATCTGCACCAAATCTGCTGCGGATCCTGTAGGTGTGAACGCACCCTAAACATGAAAACCATAAGAAAACGTAACTTAGGCTCTTGTTCACACTGACGCTGTGGTTTCCACCATAGAACAAAATTCAAATCTGTTACATAATGAACACCAGTAGCGACTGACGGATCCTATTAAAAAGGTTTTTCAGCGTTAAAAAACATGGCCACTTTCTTCTAGAGACAGCACCAATCTTGTCTCCAGTTTGCGTGCAGGTTTTGCCACTCAGTTCCATTAAAGTGAATGGAGTGCAAGAGCGGTGCTGTCTCTGGAAGAAAGTGGCCATGTTTTTCTAATGCTAAATAACCCCTTTAAACTGTAATAGTTTCCGCCATGGTGTTTTGTTAAATATGACAGTATCTGTGATAGATGTGAACGTAGCCTCAATTGTACAAAACCATCTGGTTGCTTGTGAAGATTCCTTCTGCATCCAGAGAAAGAAAGATAAAGACAGAAACAAAGAAACAAGCAAGTAATTTACATAATCCGCTACCTAATCCTGATCCGCACCAACACCAGAAGCCATTTTATTTATTAACCCATCATCAAAGCAACAAACGGGTGAGAGAAATCGCTTGGCTTCTTGCAAAAGAACAAACTAAATGGTGTAAAGTAACTAAAGTGAATAGAAGCACTGAAAACGCATGTTATAAACTAAAAGACAGGCTTGTGTAAAGCAGGGGAGGCGTTAAGATGATATCAGGGCGTTCTCCAAACCTTCCTAGAATCTAGTTAAAGTTTTATTATAGCGGAGACATTGCACAGAGGATAATGCTTCCCAACAAGGCCTAAAATGTATAAATTACATAGATAGTGACATAACCAGTAGACAAATATAATTAAGGGGAACTATCAGCAGGTTAGGCGAATCGAACCTGCTGATATGTCCCTATTACACAGGAGACGCGGAGGAGGAGGGTATGTCTCTTACCTTCCTCCTCGGTACCATTCCAATGCAGTTAGTTGTTTGCTCCATGGTCCGGTGAGACTGTTAGAAGCACTGTCCACGCTAAGGGCAGATTGGCACGATGGCGGGCAGTGCTCCTCAGTCTCACCGGACCATGGAGCAAACAACTAACTGCATGGGAGCGGCGCCGAGGAGGAAGGCAAGACACATACCTTTCTCCTCGCCGTCTCCTTTGTAATAGGGGGCTATCAGGAGGTTAGATTCATCTAACCTGCTGATTGTTCCCCCTTAAAAATACATCACGGAATACAGTGGCGTGTTCATCTCCTATATGTAGGATGTTCTCATAGAAGGCCTATAAATAAAAAAAATTCTGGGATAAATGTGGAACCCGATAAACTCCAGTGATTCTTCTACATCACAGGTGTCAAACTTGCAGGACCTCCAGCTGTTGCAAAACTACAATTCCCATCATGCTAAAGCTTTGGCTGTCCAGGCATGATGGGAATTGTAGTTTTGCAACAGCTGGAGGGCCCATGAGTTTGACACATTTATCAGCTCCCAGCCATGTTCTAGATTAGACAGATGTCCTTCTCAGTACCCTTACTCCTGTGCTATCCCATGGTTGTTCTCTGGTAGCCAGTTATATATTTTAGAAGTCACGCACTGTGACCTTTCTGCAGTCGTGTCATTTGGTTACACTGGCTTGCTGATTCTGGTATGATCTACCGGTAATCTACTGCCGAATAGGGTGGTTGCCAAGCAGTACCCCAAGCTGACTTCTATCCTTTATGAATTGAAAATGCTCATAGTGTCTAGGGGACAATCAAGGTAATCCATTAAAATGACCAGAAAGCCGACCTATAATGAAGAGCAGATGGAATAAGATGAAATGTGTGATGAGAACCGGCACGGGAGTGGAGCAAGGCCTCCTCCATCTTCAGGCTGACTGGCATCAGCAACGCGCGGGTTTATTTTGTTCCATCAATCCAAGCGTGCAAGGCATGTAAGGAGGCAAAGCTAAGGCTAGGTTCACACTACGTTTTTTGCAATCCGTTTTTTTTCATCCTTTTGCAATAAACAGATGAAAAATGGATGGAAAAAACAGATGCGTGTGTGCATCCGTTTTGATCCGTTTTCTATGGAATTTCATTATCGAAACGGATCCGTTTTTTTTAACGTACACAAAAATGTAGTCGATCTAATTTTTGTGTCCGTAAAAAAAAAAACGGATCAAAATGGATCTTTTTTTTTTATAATGGAATTCAATGGAAAAATTGATCAAAACAGATGTGCAAACATGATATCGTTTTTTCCATACTTTTTTTTTTGTTGCAAAAAACGGATTGCAAAAACGTAATGTGAACCCAGCCTAACAGTGGGACAGCCGAGGAGAGATCTGTGCTGGTGCGTCCTCAGTGCTGCCACAATCCTGTGAAGCTTATTGATCACAAAACACATACTCAAGTTTGAGCTAGCCGTCATGTACATGACTGTTCAGCTGACAGCAATCTAAAACATTTGACCATTAGAGACGAGTGTGACTAAAGTCCGACTGTTCAGCATTTGATTACCGGTGGCTAAAGAAATTGGATGCAGCCCTAGGGAGTCCAGGAAAATATGGATACAGCCATAGGCGTGCTCAAGTTGCGCTCATCTCTAATGGCCATCTTTACTCTCCAGTCTCCATTTTAGGATTTATTTTCACTGTAATTATTTTTCTTTCTTTTCCTACAGAACCCATTTATTTGTCTAATCATCGCAGTCACTGAAATACCTGGGCACTCAGGCAATGTGCGGGTTGATGGCATCATCCATAAAATTAGATAAAATAGACTACACCAACATCAGAATAACAACAAGCTATAAGGTTTCCTTTAGAGATGAGTGAATTTACAGTGCAAAGTGAATCGCTTTGTTAGCTCGGCAATCGGCTAATCAGCCTGCTGCCTTTGCAATCTGTGCTGTTCCGCCCCGGATGCCAGGAAAAGCTGGATCCAGTCCTGGGAGAAGTTTCCCAGAACTGGATTTTTAGTTTTATTATTATTTATTTATAACTATAACTGGATCCAGCTTTTCCAGGCACCCGGGGTGGAGCAGGACACACACTTCGAAGGCAGCAGGCTGATAGGCCGAGATAACAAAGCGATTCACTTTGTTTGTACTGTAAATTTGCTCATCTCTAGTTTCCATTAAACATTCAATGACCGATGAAGACTACTAAACCGGCTCAATTAATTTCTTAAAATGTCTGTAAAGAGAAGAAGATTTGGAACGCATAAAGCTCTATCCGGAAGGACTTATGGTTTGTGCAGGAATTGCACAAAAATATCCACCAACTCGGGAGCAGGTATAAATTGTTGCCTGGTTTACTCCTGTTTCCGACATAAACCTTGATAAATGAGGCGCGGAAGGAGGCCACACCTCCTCCCTGTCTTGCTGTCCCTGCCCGCCCATCAGGTGAGCTGAGATTACAGCAGGCATACGCCAGGGAGAAGGCCACAATCCGCAGCATATGCCACATCATAAATCTAATCTCCCCCCTATATGTCCAAATTAATGGAGTTTCCTGTAGACTAGGCAAAAAAAAAGAAAAGGTAAATGTAGCTTCTTTGCATAGCAGGTGATGGCAAGAAAAGAATGTAAAAACCAGTGCACGGTGTCAGTACAGTTGTTAATGCTCTAAAGCTCTCCATACACATATACATTGCAGTATAGGCCTCTCCTGACCACATGATGAAAAATAAGAGCCCAGTCTCTTTGTTCCAGGAGAGATAAGCCACAGCCAGACCTCACTGGCTGCGGTTTAACCCTCCCCATAGAAAACACAGGATTTCTCGGCTGTGCCAAATGTTCCAGTGTATGGGGAGGACGGGAGAAATACCAGACAGATGAATGATTGTTCGTCAATTACTGAAGGTGTATGGCCACCTTAAGAGAGGCTAGGGGGTTGTCCAAGAAAAACATGGCTACTTTTCTTCCTAGAATGGGGCCACAAATGTCCATGGGGTTGTATGCTCTATTGAAGCTCAGTTCAAATGAAATAAACAGTTCAACCTATAGACCACACGTGTCAAACTTGACACCCCCGCTGTAGACTAATGTGTCGGTGTTCCTGGTAGAAAGCAGCCATGTTCTTATAATGCTGGACAATCCCTTTAATTGGTTGATACACCCGACCCTTCCCGAACTTTCACCTGCTCTAGTTTAACCAAATCACTTATTTGTGAACATCCCCATACAGACATGGATTCTTTTATTTCTAATCTTTTACCAGTGTGAGACTCTCCTGTGGGCAGAACACATAGGACAAAGCACAAACATTATTCTAGGAATTTGGGAAGAGATATTGCAGGTTACGGGGTTTCTGTGGCTTATTTGGATCATTCGTGAACCTCTTTAACTCTTAGTCTTGACAAAAAAACCCCGAAGAACAATAGCAAGTGGTAAGAAAGAAACTGTAACCAGATGTACTTCCGATCCGGACGGGTACCACCACACAGACGGCGCTCTAGGATCTTCCCAGGATGTCACTTTGCTTGGATTTCGAGGGGGGCTTTCCTGAAGGTAACAAATGCAGCATGACGTTTATTTGTGCTACAATGAGCATTTCCTAACTAAAATTTGCAGAATTTCTCATTTGGTCTGGCCGAGGAGAAAAAAATATGGGGGAGAAAAAATTGGGATCATTATTTAGGGCAAAAAGAAAATCCTCACAGATGCCGCTTCTAAACAACTCGTCGTACTTCAAAAAATCTCTTGAGATAGTAGATCTGTCCCAGTGTCATAGCGACAAGTACAAGGGCTTCAAAAAAGGACCAAAGCACCACCCTGCTGTTCGTGTTGTCATTGACTGTTGAGAGGAGACAGAAGAATTAGTGAGAACTGGACAAGATGCGTATGTGGGATGCGCACACCCATCCCTGTGCACACGTCGGGCACACACACGCCACCCAGTACACCCGTCGGGCATGCACACGCATCCCTGTGCACCCAGCGGGAGCGCAAACACATCTCTGTGCACCCGGCGGGCGCGCACACACATCCCTGTGCACCCAGCGGGAGCGCAAACACATCCCTGTGCACCCGGCGGGCGCACACACAAACATCCCTATTCACATGCAGAGCGCACACACATCCTTATGCACATCTTCATATGTAGGGCATACAGATCTCATAATGGAAAATTCAACCCCCCTTCCCCCGCTTTGTTGGCCTTAGCCTGAACTTGTACTACATTACTTTCATGGGTAACTAGTAAGGCTATGTTGAGACCTGCAAAATGAAAGTCTGAATTTGGGAACTGGAACTAACATAGTCCCTAGCTGACTATACTTGATTCAGTAAACTCAATTTGTCTAGAACAGGGGTAGGGAATAGAGATGAGCGAACCTCGAGCATGTTCAAGTTCATCCGAACCCAAGCGTTCGGCATTTAATTAGTGGCGGCTGCTGAAATTGGATAAAGCTCTAAGGTTGTCTGGAAAACATGGATACAGCCAATGACTATATCCATGATTTCCACATAGCCTTAGGGCTTTATCCAACTTCAGCAGCCACCGCTAATCAAATGCCGAAAGTTCGGGTTCCGATGGACTCGATTTCTAGTAGGGAACCTCGGCTCTCTAGCTGTTGCAAAACTACAACTCCCATGATGCCTGGATGATGAAAGCTTTAGCTTTGGCTGTCTTATGTGTGTTGGGAGTTGTAGTTTTGCAACAGCTGGAGATCCAAGCTTCCCTAGGAGTACGTTCACACAATCAAAAGATCCCACTCACGTAAATGGGACAGGGAAAAATTAACTAAAAAGGAAGTGATATATCGCTTCTTTCCAGCCCCGAAGCTCCCACTAAAGTCAATGGGAGCTTTAGCATGCCCCCCCCCATACTGTCCACAGCTCAGTAAGAGCCATGCCGCGGCGCTTCACAAGTGGGTGCGTCTTTTTGCACAGAAGAACTTACTTGCTCTGTGTATTCTTTCCCGCACTTCCATGTATTCCTGCTCGTGCTTTACAGCTGTCATGGCCACTGCAAGTTCATTGATCATTTCTTCCAGCTTGTTCTGGTGAGCTGCACAACAGGTGAACAAACAAGTCATTATACATCACTATGAGATCAAACAGTGAGCGTGTGACACCAATACTAGTAAGCCATTCAGAGTAACAGCGTACCAAACACATCACACTAATACTACAATGTATCTGTGCAACCCGACTGAATACCTCCCGCCATTAGATTCCCAAATGGAGACACTTAAAGGGAAAGTATCGCCTTGATATTCTTGTTTTTAAGTCATATTGAGGATATTATTATTTTCTAATCTGTTCAGTATTTCATGAAAGTAATTTTTTGGACATTGTTATGGGGGCTGCCATCTTACCTCAGCTGTTTAGTGACATAACTGCAAGGGTCCGAGCGCGGATCAGTGAGACTGGTGACCATTTGCCGTGCCTTTTCAAGTGGACGGGTTGCTAGAACGATCCTTTTACCCTTCATACAGCCATGGAGACTGACAGCAAAGATATGCATATATCTGTGCTGTCAGTTTCCAGATCACACAGCAGCAGTGCATACTTACCTAGTGTGCTGCTTGTGATCAGGCATCCGGCTCTCCAGTTTTCCGGCTATATCTTCAGGCCCTGCATATATCGGCTGTCAATTGTTCTGGAGGAGGCGGCAGTCTTAAAATGCAGGAAGACAGGAGAGCCAGATGCCGGATCGCAAGCAGCATGGATGGTAAGTATGCACCGGTGTGTGATCTTGAAAAATGTAAGCGCGGATATATGTGTATCTGTGCTGTGAGTTTCCCTTCATTGTTATTGGCCTCACAAATCCTGTTTACACAAGAATATGTCGACCGGTAATGATTGATTTTGACACAGGCTCAAAAGACACTATAAGCCGTTAATCTGGCGTTTTCCCAGTCCTCGGCTGACCGCTGTCACTTTTACACAGGCTGATTATCGGCAGTAGGAGCATTTCTAGCAATGCTGCTGGCCAATTATTGACCTATAGAATAGGCCCTAAAGCCTAACGGACATAGACAGACTCTGTCCCCTTGAGATGAATGTGAAACATTACTGAGCGTGCTCTGTGACCTCTGAAGAGGTCATTAGCACAGGAAGTCTCAGCTTAATAGTAGCACAGAAGCCGCACAAAGCGTTGGAGTATGCTTTGCAACTTCTTATCTGTTCAGTCTTCTTCCCCCAGTTCTGAGCTGCTGCTTTCTGTCAAAGACACAAAAATCTGTGTGTGAGCTTTTCTCCCAGTCTCCCCCCCCCCCCAATCCCTTCTGAGACAGTTGATGTAAACAAGTCACTGGCAGGCTGTATCTCCAACATTGTAGCTACTTTGTAATGCTGCGAGAGTTATTCTGAGGTCATGTTGTTTATCAACTCACTGTAATGAGACCTCCCAGTATTACAAAGAAGCTACAATGTTGCAGATACAGCCTGCCAGGGACTTGTTTACATCAGCTGTCTCAGAAGGGAGGGGGGAGACAGAAAAGCTCACACACAGATTTTGGTGCCTTCAGCAGAAAGCAGCGGCTCAGAACTGGGGGAAGGAGACTGAATAGATAACAACTATGGAAGGAATTGTTAGTCTCACCATGGGCAGCAACATATCAAAAGTTATGTTTGAGTGGAATACCCCTTAAAACTGTTGCGGAGCTCCTGGCATCATAATGATAAATGATACCAGGATGTTTGTGAATCCGATCTGTAGCACATATCCCCTTTTTGGATCGTATTCATGGAACAAGTGGACGCCCCCTAAGACAGAAGAACCCCTCTCAGGTGTCATCCGCAAGCGTGTAGCCTCTCAGTTTAGTCTCACATCAACTCCGTGTACACAGACAGGATAATTCGTCACAAGGTTCTAACTGGTTTTAAATGTTGAATTTTGCTTTAGACCAAAAAACAAACAAACAAAAAAACCAAAACCTGTCCTATAGAGCATGGTGTGTATTCATTAATGGACGCATGATTTAGCAGGTGAACAGCAGAACTGTGCAGCCATTACCGGTCAGTTCACCGACATCACTAGACGGCTTGTATGTATTATTTCTTCACTGCACCAGACGTATCAGTCACATGTGTCACTATCCTCAATAAGGGTGGGCAGGCCTGGTGATCACTGCATGGAGACTATACGGCGTAAATTAACTGACGGCAGTATAAAAGCGAACGCTAATAGTACAATTTTACAACCATAAAAGAACTTGTCACCATCCTACTTCCCCCGGCAGCTTGTGCACACGCGGACTTTCCTTGGTTTATACTTGGTAACAAGAGGAACATAGACTGAGCGCTATGGACGCCTCAGTCCTTTCGGAAGGTTATCTGTTATGTGTGTGTTGGGGGGGGGGGGTTATGTGCTTGACAGCATTGGCTTCTATGCTGATCACCTCTTTATACATGCTAGGGCTACAATGAGCGACAGGAAGATCACAAAGTCGCATTCAAAATTTTATCTAATGATTGTCGCGTGGTCGTGTCATTAGAGCGCTGCGAAGATTCAAACCCTTTGCCTGCTCCTGGCATCATACTGACCCATCATGCCGGGCAAGAAGAGAGTCCACAACAGGGCTTTCCCTCCGTAGAATACTAAATGTGGAAATGAGCCCTTAGTCAGCCTCCCTATGAGAGGTAAAAATGCACAGCTTAGGCTATGTTCACACATTAGCAGTATTTAGTGCTATTTTACCGCAAATTGCGCAATTACAGTAAAATATTGCAATTTTTGCCGCAATTCTGCTACTTAACGCTATGTGTGAACATAGACTAAGGGTGGTATTACAAGGAACGATTATAGTTCGAAAAATTGTTCGGATTTGAGCGATAATCGTTTAGTGTAATAGCAGACAACGATTAAACGACTAACGAGAAGTCGTTTAATAGAATTTAGACTTATTTTAATCGTTGTTCGTTCGCATGTAATAAGACGTCGTCCGAACGTTTACAGCTACTGAACGCAGTGGCGACAACAGGACGAAAGCAATAACGATCATCGTTTCGTGTAATTGGGTGAACGATTTCAGGTCGTTCGCCATATTGGTTGTTTGAGTTCGTTTATCGTTGATCACTTATCGTCAAAGAATTTTTTGTGTAATAGTACCCTAAGGCTGGGTTCACACTGCAATCTGTTTTTCTCATCCGCTTTATGCAAAAAACGGCTGAAAAAAAACTGATGTATTTGCGTGCATCAATTCTGATCCGTCTTTCCATTGAGTTCTATTATTAAAAAAAAAAAAGTGGTATGCTACATAAGAAACTGAAGCGTTTTGATCCGTGTACCCTTTTTTTTTTTCTTTTTTTAGATTGGAAGTCAATGGAAAAAAAAAACTGATCAAAACAGATGCACACAAAAGCATGCGTTTTTAATGCATAAAACTGATTTAAAAAAATAAATAAAACGGATTTAAAAAATGCTGTGTGAACCCGACCTAACCTGCAAAAATTCTGACCATGCCAGATTGCACCGTTTTCCCCCCTTTTCTCATCTGGAACCGCTAATGTTGCCGGTGATGAAACGTCACCATGAAGCCCCAGGCTTAGAGTCACTGCATGCTTTTCTGCACTATAAACAACCAAACCAATACAGCTCACTCAGATGGGTTAACAGCAATATTGAGCTACGATCCTCGGCTACAAATATTGCTAATGGAAACACGCCAAACAGCATGCCAACCCTGATCTCCGCAATGCTTGTTAGGTGAGTTACAGCCAAACCAACGCCTTCATTATCCGCCTCACATCACACAAACACAGGGAAGGGACACAGCATGGGTATATAGTAATGTTAATAGACACAAAAAGTACACGGAACTCTGATCAGCCTTCAAACAGCAGGAGACCTACCATCCCAAGTATCTCCACCACCTAGAGAATTATAGAGAACACATGAAGGGTATTGTGTTACTGAGAGAGAGGTAGTCACTGTTCTATCTTCACTGTAACAATGGGGAGTAATTCTGAGAACTCCAAAAGGACTAAGGCAGGGACAGGGAACCTCGGCTCTCCAGCTGTTGCAAAACTACAACTCCCATCATGACTGGACAGCCAAAGTTTTAGCTTTCCATGCATGATGGGAGTTGTAGTTTTGCAACAGCTGGAGAGCCGAGGTTCCCTGCACTTAGGGTATAGGGGATATTAGAGAGATATGCTGCAGAGGTGTATGTGAAGCAGTAAATATGCATACTATGTGGCTATAGCCTGTATAATCTCTCTTTATAACAACTTATATGGGCCGTATTACAAGACCCAATTTTCTATG